>NC_142927.1:4507500-4617500 GCF_054131065.1 Drosophila arizonae | reverse complement strand
TTAGATCGACATATCCCAGCAGTTTTCCAATTTCCAACTTGATGCACACAACGAATATGCCCCTTTCACTTGTATGAACGAGCATTCAAAAAAAAAAAAAAAAAAGGGCCAAAAGAGAAAATTTCCATAATTTTACGACTGGCTGACATGGCTGATACACAGGAGGAGGAGGCAGGAGCGGTGCACGGTCAGTAGTAAAGTGGAATTTTGAAGCACACTTGAAACCGTTGAAACCGCATTCCCCAGCTCCGCATCCCAGTGCGCCCCAAGCTACCCCGCTACATGTGCGCCAGCCAGTTGACAGGCATTTGTATCCAGCTCCATTTTAATATGTATGCATAAAAATTTATAGGTGCTAAAGTACGGCATCAGGACATGTATATGCATATACTTAAGATGCACAGCTTAGCCAAAGAAGCTCGCCTCAGCCATAACCCTCTCTCTATTCGTGTGTGTGTGTGTGTGTGTATTTGTGTGTGCTTTGGCCAGGGAATACACCTGTTCGCCAGCAAGTAAATGTGACTGGGTCAGGTGAGCTAGACGAAGGCGAAAAACTATCGCAATAGTTGAAATGCTTTTCACAATTTACGATTCAAATTAATGAGGGAGCAACGGCACTTGGCCGCTCCAAATGGCTGATTGAAAAATCAATTTGAAGAAAACATCGAAAGCTTTTCCTTGAATTCAAAATTGAATTTGACAATATTTTCGATGAAACGGTGCGAATTTCAGTCGATTCTCCTTGAAATAGAGCAGCAGTAGAAACTTGCAAGACTTATCGATATCGATAATATCGATAACAGTTTGGTCTTGTAGCTAAGCTCTGAAAGAAACTGAGAGAGTCTATATATATTGTTGATATAGCCACGTCAGCGGTTCGTCCGTCTGTTTATCCTCCGTCCGTTCGCCTGCCTTGAGACTTGAAATTTTCATTACCCATCCCTCTTTCTTATTATCGATAAAAATCAATTATTTGACTCGACTTTCAATCATAATTTATATATCGCAATAGCTAGAAATTTCTGATATACTTGTATGGGTGAGCTTGATGAATACATAGATTTTGTATTTCTTAGATTGTTCCACAACTTAAAAAAAAAAATGCATTTGATATACTCAACTATAAACATGTGGATGCACTCATTACCCAGAAATTATTATTGTCGGAACTTTCAGCGAAGAGCTGCCATGCCAATCATTTTACGATTCTCTTATACATACATTATAAGTATTATGTATCACCAAGCGCTCTGCTTATTACGCAGCTGACGTAGCGGCAGAGCTAAGACTTTACTATGGGAGCTTGATTATAGAATGTTCTTCTTTTTCTTTTTTAATAAACTATCATAAGCTAGTTCCCAGAGCGAGATAATGAAACTCAGGAAAGCACAAGTTTCTGGCTAAAAGTCATAGCAAAGCTCTCGTTACTTTTCTAGGAACTTTGAATTTACATGGCGCACAGCTTCATTGATGCCAACAGGTTGTAGAGACAGAGTTGCTGAGATAACAAGCAAATGACTGTTATTAAAGCGAGTGCTTCAAAGGAATAAAGATTTATTTGTAAACCTGTATATTGGTTTGCATCGGAAAGGCCAAGATAGAGCTCAGAGTTCATTTCTCTGTAGGTATTCTGAAATGACTTCAAAGGTGCCAAGTTTGGTTTGCAAAGCAGCATAGAAATGCTATCGATTATTTTGAAATCAAAAAGAGAAACAAATTTCCACAGAAACTAAAACTAGACAAATTAATCAACCCAATATGTTGTCTAAGTCACTATAGTTTTATATGGATGGGCATAAGTGAAGTTATTCCTGACCTACCTAAAGAGTCTCATAAGGCCTAAGTTGCTATATCTTTGCATTCCTCTGTCTCTCATGCGCCTTGAAACAAACACTAAAAATTAAGTAAACGAAATAGCATTTTATTTCGATTTTAGTAATTGACACACACACACACATTCTCTCTCTCTCTCTCTCTGTGTAGACAAACATGATTCCAGAACTGGCCTCAGCCAATGGCCGCTCTGACCATTCATATTTCCTACCAAATGCATTTTCATCTACATTAAATAAATGAAACTTTTACGCGTAGAGTGTGCTATGCGTGTGTATGTGTATGTGTGGGCTGTGTGTGCGTGTAAAAATCATAACTTGAAATGCGTTAAAATGCATATAAAAAAATTTATAGCCCTCACTTAGGCGCACATTAAATGACATGCGACCAGACGAGTAAGAAGAAGAAGAAAAAGAGGCTTGCTGTATTGGCCCAAGGCTCTCTCACACACACACACACACACTCTCTCTCTCTCTCTCTCTCTCTCTCTCTGCCTCTCTCTCTCTGTCCCACTCTTGTCGTCATCATCATCCTTGTGTCTCTGACCCAACGCGTTGACCCCAAAAAGCGTATAATGATGAATTGTGTGTTTCACACACACACACACACACACACACATACACACACCCATTCACACCTACACACCCACACAGCCACACGCACACACACACACACACTCATTCAACTGTGACTGCAGCTAGCTGTACATTTATGATATCAATTTCTTTTTCTTTTTTTTTTTTTGCTGCCTACTTTAAGGCGCAGCGCATTTAACTAAACTCGCAGGCGTGTGAAATTTCCTTTCTAAATACATAAATTTCATGCGAGGTGTGCTCCAAAAGTATGGCGAAAATGAATTATGAAAGAACTAAATATCAAACTTGATCCATTTTATTCAGCGTACTTCAAAGTAGTTCCCTTTTCCTCTTCGCTGCCCATTTTATTTTCTCAATCGTCATGAACATCTTCAGGTTTGGGTAGATGAACAACTTAAAGTTGATCCGGTCGGGCATGGATTTGATACAGTTTAATAGTTCGTTTTTGTGGAGTAAACAATATTCGAAAATGAGTCGAAGCACAAATAAAATATCCGAACTCGTTGGTATTAATGAGAGAGAAGCCTTATAAAGTTACATTGACACAATCTGCGCTACTATTCGGGGACACCTCGCATACGCGCTTCATTTATCATGGCTCAACTTTCAGCCATTTGCAGTTGACTAAAACATATGCTCGACTAGCTAAATTGCTCCAAGCTCTCTCATTCATTTTGTAGCTCACAACAGCTGACTGCAAAGCTGTTAAAAAAAAAAAAAAAAGAAAAGGAAAACAAAACCAAACTACGTTGTTCAATATGCGAACGAAGTATATCATATTATAGGGTATATCATATAATGCTTAATATATGGGCAATTTATATTTCTATTCGTAAATTTGCTTAGCAAATTGCAATTGAGACTTTAGAGTGTTAGACTGAGACAGATGTAATTCGGCTTCAATTTGCCAATTTCCCAGTGGATCTGGATATGGTTGCTTTATTTAATCCTAAGATGATGTCTATATTAACTGAGAAGCTATAGCTTTAAGCTGTGCCTGAATTTAGCTATACGAAATTTTATATTATATTTAAGATAATTATTTGTATCATATATATTATATATATTATATTATTTATCTGAGAGTTGTAGAGATAACAGTCAGGCTTCAAGTCTATCATGCTTCTAGATTCCTGAATAGCCATGCCTCCCAGCGGGCATTTCGACTTAATCCGAGCATTATGCAGCTTAATGAGTTAAAATTTTAAGCTTTTAAAATACCAGCTAGAGCAATGAACAAAGCGGCTAGACTGAAATAGCTAGGAGTGGACAGCTAGGGGGACAATTTGATGACCACAGAACTAATATACTCCTTTCACGTTGTAAGCGCATATGGAACAAGACAAATCGAGATGGACAGGGAAAACGAGAGAGAGAGAGAGAGAGAAAGGGCGAAAAAGAATTCTATATAAGAATAAGTGTATGTGTGCTCATGTGTGTGTGTATGTGTGTGTGTGTGTAAGGTTTTTCATAATTAAAATGTCATTTTTGTTGTTGTTGCTGTTACTGTGTGCTGTCAGCAGCAGGAGCAGGGCATATGCATAAAGCCCATTTAAATGCTTACGAGCTTAAAATACAATTTAAATACAGAATAGAATGAAAGGCTGCAAAACTGATCGAGATGAGAGAGTGAGTGGGCGAGAGAGAGAGAGAGAGAGAGAGAGAGAAAGCGACCAAGTGTGCTGACTTTCTTTGCAAGACTTCGAGAAACTTTTGAATTATTAGAAATATTTGTTTTTAAATATTTAAATGATATCAACAACAATTAAATGGGCTCTGTATTTAGGTTTTTATTTTTGGCATAACATTTAAAACATATGCAATAACATATTAGATAGCATTTCATTCAAGTTGTTTGGGTCATAAAAATTGCTTCCACGAACTGGCAGCTGGCATTAAGTAGCTATAGCAACAATTTGCTTAGAGAGCTGATATAAATATATACATATACATATATATATTATATATTCTATATTATATATATAAGCCTAAGCGTCTATGTCAGTAACGGCGAGAGAAAGAGAGAGAGATAGGGCGAGAGATAGCGCTAGGAACTTAAGCATTTGCCGCAACACTTGACTTGAATTTCTTAAGCTGTGTGTGCGCGAGTGTATGTGTGTGTGTGTGCGAATATGTGTGCATGTGTGTGTTTTGCTTTTGTTAATTTCTGTTGTTTGCGCTAACCCCAACAATGGCTAAACAGGCACACACGCACACACACGCACACACACACACACGCACACACACACACACGCACACACACACACGCACACACACACACACGCACACACACACACACACACACACACTCGCACACACAGCACTTGTGCCAGACAGACAAATGAACACGAGTTTGAAAGGCTGTATAAGATTGGGCTGACTATAGAGAAGACATTGCGACACACACACCCACACACACACTCATACACACGCATGCACACACACACACACACTCACACACACGCTTGCACACACATGTAAACCACATAAAAAGCAAAAGGCAACACGAATAAAATTGATGTTTGTGCATGCTGTGTGTGTGTGTGCGTGTGTGTGTGAGCTGATGTGTGTGTGTAGATTACTCATACGCAGCTTAGCCGCCGCTCAGTTAGGCTTTTTACTTAAAAGACTTGCCTGGCTTGATTGCTGTTGTTTTTGTTGTTCTCAACTTGTTGTTGTTGTTGTTGTTGTTTTTGTCGATTGTTGATTGTTGCTGCTGCTGTCTATTTTTTTCGTTTTTCTTTTATTATAATTTCTTTTGTGATTGTATTTAACATATGCATTCATTACATTTTGTTTTATATTTCGTATATATATTTTTAATCATATATTTTTTTTATATTTACTTTTATTGGCATGCATTCCAATTTGGGGCAAATATTACACATACGCACTGTACACCAAAAAATAATTTATCAAAAAAATCGTCTTACTTACATTAGTTTCAAATATCTTTAACAAAAAAAAAAAACAACTGTAAACAAACGCGATAAATACTTTTTTAAAAACAAATATAAAAGAAAAACAAAAATGCGTTCAATATGTTTTTTTGTTTTTTTTTTTAAATATCGGATATTTTTTGTTAAATTTTTTTAAAATATTTTCAAAATATTATTTATTTTTTAACACTCAGTGTGTGTGTGTCTGTGTGTGTGTCGTTGTGCGTGTGTGTGCGTGTGGCTGTTACCGTGTTAGCGAGCGAACGCGTCTGTGTGCTTTGTCTTGCGTGTGTTTGTGTCCCTCTGTGTGTCTTTTGTAATCCGCACAAATCCGCTGGTAAATTTGAACTGAATGAGTTCAAAAGCTAAAATGAGTTTGCATACCCAAAACGCTTCAGTTCATTGGCAACTGGCGCTAGCCGAACACCGACCCGAAGCGGCCAGAGCCGAAGTGCCAGGGGCCGAGCCAAGCCGCCAGCCAAGCACGAGCGCCGCTCAAACGAACAGCGCAATAGCAACTCAATGAGTGTGACAGAGAGGACCACAATGTGTCAGAGCGAGAGAGGAGCATTCAGTGAGAGAGAGCGAATAACAGTGTGGAAAGCTTTTGGCATAGTTGTCAAGAAAAAAAGTTGTTGAAAAACCGTTCTTGGAATATCCGTTATCAGAAATTAGCTGCACTGCCATATAAGATAGCATGGCTTGGCCCCCAACTGTTCTACATATAACAGTTTAATAACTGTGCTAATGATCCTCACACATATTATTGTTATATATTTATAACAATTCTGTTAAATATTTGAAATCAGAAACATTTTTGAAATAATTTTTTAAAGTAGAAATCATTTTTTGCTTATCTATTTTGTTATACTGTTATATTTGCGACATATAACACTAAAACTTTACAAATTTGTTTTCAACTTCCATACATTGTTCACATTTTCTCATATTTTTTATGGTAAACATAAAATATATAAATTCTATATTTGAACAATTTTCAAAATTTGTAAATAAATATATAAAACGATTACTCTCACTCTCACTCACACTCTCTCTTTCTCTATCTCTCCATTTCTTTCTAATAAACCACACTAATATTACTGAATAATATTATTCAAGTACCTAAAATCTCAAGTCGAGCACTTTCAAATTTTGTTTTCTGTTTTTTCATTATATTTTCTTTTTATTGAAAAAAGAACATATTTCTTTTTAAATTTTGAAAATATTTTTCACACACTCAAACAAAATAATATGAACTTAAAATTATAATTCTTCACTTTCTTAAAAAAAAGTTATATTTTACAATTTGTTTGGCTTTGACTTTGGCTTTGGGAACAGCTCAATCATTGAAGTGAACTGAACGGAACTGAAGTGAAGCAACAACTGAATCGAAGCCGACAAATGCAGCTGCTGCGGCCGTATAACAGGCAACAGCAAGGAGCATGAGCTTTCGTAAGCTTTTTGCCTTCGGCTTTAAAGCTTTCAAGGCTAGAAGAGAGCAAAGCCGACTTCGTGTAGGGCACAGCGACTGCGCTGCCAGCGCCATATAGCGCGAAAGTATGGAAGAGAGACAGAGAGAGAGAGAGAGAGTAAGTGAGTAATTATAAATGTGTATGAGTGAGCAGGAGCGAGAGTCCCTCTCTGTGTGTGTGTGTGAGTGTGTCTGTGCTTATATTTCGCACGTCCTTTTGTTGCTGTTGCTGTTGCTGGCGCACACCTGTGATTTAGCGAGGACGTGCGACGAGGACGCGGACGAGGACGAAAGTCCACGTTGTCCTCGTGCCAGCTGATATTTACCTTATTCCCCACAGCCACAGCCACATCTAAAGACGCAAAGAAAAGCGAGAATAAAATGTAAAAAAAAAAAAAATAAATAGAAATAAAACAAAAAAAACGAAAAATAAAACCAAAAACAAAAAAAAAAAAAAAATAATACTAATAATAAAATAAATAAATAAATAAATAAAATAAAGCAGGCGAAACACTAGACGCAACAACAATAAAAACAGGGAGCAGCAGCAAAAGGTTGAGCAGCAGGAGGAGCATGTAGAAGCAGCAGGAGTAGCTGCTTTATACACAAACGTACTTGGAAATGATAGCCCAGGTTTATGCTAATGTTTGCCGCTGCTTAAAGTAGTCCCTCACGCAGTCAATCAGCCAGGCAGTCAGTCAGTCAGTTAGTCAGTCAGTCAATCATTCACTCTGCTTTTTTATTATTTTTGTTTCGCCCAGCAGCAAAATCTGCTTTTATTGGAAATAGCTTGGCAGCCCAATTTGAAGCTGTCATCGATACGCCTCGTAATTATTTGGAAATTTTTGCACAGATTACTTAACTACCTAAAATTAGCTTTGGTATTTCTTTTCCTGCTTTTCCCGCCTTCTCTTTTACTTCTTCTTCTTCATCTTCTTCTTAAATTTAGCAGAGCTTTACATTAAGTAAATGCAAGTAATTGAGCTTCTTTAAGTAGATTCATGGGGCAAATTTCAACTTGACTTGTTCACTTGAGGCATTCGAATCATGCGCTGAGCACAGTTAGAAGAGCACAATTACCAGAAGATGAATAGATTCTCAATTGTTTACTGAAGGATAAACTTGTATTAATTTTACAGAATTTGTATGGCTAGAAAAAGGGATCGAACAATATCTCGCTCAACATCAAGGCTTCCTATATGAGTTATTAGTCAATCAATCAGTGGGGTAGCTTATTAAGCAGTCAATCAAGGCAAATTTAACGTTTGCAGTAGATAATAGAGGCAGATAAGCCTATGACATCATATGCACAGTTATTCGTCAGTCAAAACCATCTCTTTTGCCTCTGAATCAGCCGATCAATCAATCAATCAGTCAATCACGCAGACAAATAGATAATCAATTAGTTAATCAAACACATCAGCAAATAAATAAGGCATATTCAAATAAATATTACAACAATTAGGCAATCAATCACTGAGCTGCCAGTCAATCAATCAAGCTATTAATCAATTCATGAAACAATCAATCAAGCAGTCAATTATTTAGTCAAACAATTCGCTGTGAGTCACTCAACTAAGGCAGATTGAATCATCATCATTTTACATGATTTTCCAGCATTCAGCGCATTATTCCTATAATCAATCAATCATCTAATCAATCAATCAATCACTCAGACATATAGATGTCCTTCACAGCAGATTCGAGGCTTTCAGTCAGTTAATCAATCAAGATAGATTAGATTACATCACACGCTCCGTTGTCAGTTAATTATACGATCAATTACTCATTTCATCAATCAGTCAATCTTCTGAATTTTAATACGCTAATCACATTGTGACCTTGGTCGATTAGAATAAAAGCGTCAGCAAATTGATAAGTCTCTCATAAATTATTCAAACAAGCTCTGATAGATATAAACATGATTTATATTTTACTATCGAGCCCCAGATTTATATTTGTCCCATCGTCAAGTGAGAGGGAAGAACTCGATAATTGAGCTATATTAGAATAGTTTGCTCTGTGGACTGAGCTGAGGAGTTGGCAAGGGGCGAGGGGGATAAGTGTTTAACGACAAATCAATGCGAACCACTGGGACAACAGAATGCAAATCAAATTATTTGCGGCACATCAAATGCTTATGGAAAGATTAGGATGTGTCCACTGATTGGGGCGGTGGGATTTGATTTGTCTGCTTTTGTTTTTGCTTTTTCCACACTGTTCAATGGGGTGCGGCATTTTTGCATTGTCTTTAATAATCTTTGATATAAGTAACGGGACAGCCAAGTTATTTATGGCCAGATAACAATCGACAACCAATCAAACAGTCATCGGACTGCACGCCCAGCTGACAGCTGATGACTGACAGTCGATACGATGGCTGTAGAGCATTTCATGGTATTATTTAACGTAAAGCCTTTGGTATATAACCATGTCACGGCGCGCACTAGATGAAACAAGCCGCCTACCCACATAGAGTTGATCGAAATAGACACAGATTTGTCACAGATATGTACATATGTACATATATAATATATATATATATATCAACATATAGTAGTACATCTATTGGATATCTCTTATTTGGATGTAATTGAGAGTATTGACTGTCAATGTGAAGCTGGCTTATGTGCAGTCCTTGACATGATGTCCTTTTCACAGTTCTCAACTAATTTCGTATTTATTGTTTGGCCGTAAACCAATTTGATGGGCCAAAATGTGGATTTGCATGTGCCATTGAAATTGTAGTTACAAGTCTATTAAATTTTACGGCTTCGCAACGCTTGAGCCAATAATGAAGGCTACCTTACGGCCCTAACTACACCCGCAAGCCCTGTCTCTCCTGGCTTCTCTCTCTCTTTCGCTCTCTCCTTCTCTCTCTCTCTCACTCTCTTTCTTTACGTAGCGTTAGCTATTTTGTTGGCAACGTCCTGTCGGCCCAGGCATTTCATTTGCAGACGCAACACAAAATAAACCTAATTACACTTTACTTTCACTTTCACTTTCACTTTTAGATGAGGGAAATATGGGTGGAAGTGGCAGGAGCGCTAGCGCTTTTGCGGTACACCCGCAAAAACTTCAAAAGCATCGTCCGATGCAAAGTTTTTGCCAGATTTTAGCTGGTCGTCGCAATATAATTTTACTTTATGTAGAATATTTCAGTGCTCTGTTTCTGCTTCTGTTTCAGTTTCAGTTTCGGTTTCTGTTTCGGATTCGGCTCAGCCCGTAGCCAATTTGAGAGCCAATAAAACCATTTAAAGAGCCGTTACAAAGATGCCCCCCCGAAAATAAGGCTCAGCTCATTTTTCTTGCATTTTCTTTTCTTTTTTTTTTTTTGTGTATAGCTGCTCGTCTCGGCTCATCGAGTCAAATGCGTCACAGATTTTAGTGGACAACTTTTGAAAGCAGCAAAAAATGACTTGCGCGCATACACTAAGTAATACCCTGTAAGCAGCTAAGCTAAAAATTTATAATTTAAAAATATTAATTTTTCCTATAATCACAAGCATTAGTTGCTAATATACCCTACACGGTAAATTTCACATCTTTCTTTAGTTTTTCGTCAAGTACAGGGTATAGCATTCGTGGGCAAGCAATATTTTGTGTGCTTAAAATTTTAATTGATATTTTCCTAGCCTTTGGCACTCTGGCAGAAGCTCAATAATATATATTTTATTTCAGTGATTACAGGGTATGCGAGTGGCAAATTACATGGCTGCTACCAATATTGTGTATTACTGTCACATATTAGTTAATGTGCCCAATATACCCTAAATGTGCTGCTATTGCTTTACAGAGTATGTAAATTGTCGAGCATAAACTTTTCTCCAATCTCATGAGCAACTTAACGGTTTTAATATAAGTTAGTCCAAGTGTGTCACATTACCTCAGACTCCTGATACGCCCAGCATTCGCTACCATTGCTTTACAGGAAGTGCATATTTGATTTAAACCATTTCAATGGGCAAGTAAAATCTTTGAGGGCATATACCCTGTATTTACTGCTATTCTTACAGGGTAGCTAATCACTTTTTGGCCTTTCAATAGAAAAAATCAACGTGCTGCGGCAAAGCATATTATTTGTATATACCCTACATGAACTATCATTAGTTAACAGGGTATACGATGTTACACATCTTGATGAATAATTTTAGTATTTCCAGGCAACTTAGCTCAGGTGCTACATTTCTTCAATGGTAACCATACGGCCCCCTTCAGCTATCACTGCATTTACAGGGTATACAAAAATGCCAGAAAGCAGCGCAAATTTTTCGGTTGCTTACAACATAATGAACACTTTTTATATGCAAATAATCATAATAATGTGCCCTGTGTCTTGCCCTCTGTGTTTGTGTGTGTGTGTGAGTGTTGTTAAAGTGTTGTAAAACGCTTTTGAAGCGCTTATTTATATATGATTATTTAAATAATAAATGGGCGGCAGGGGCTCAGCCTCGACTCGATCATCAGCGGCGCTCATAAGTAGGCAATAACTTTTTGCTTTGTTGTGGCTTGCCTGACGCCATCCACGGCCCGCCGGCCCGCCGGCCCACCGGCCCCGCCCATCAGTCTCCCATTCTTCGCAGACTCATTGAGAGCCGTAATGAGCATGTCATTTAGCGTAATTTCTGTTGATTGTTATGGCATTACAGCGACCAAACAATATATGCAGCGCAAGATGTCGAGGGGGATGGGGAATGGGAAGGGGAAGGGGAAGGGGAAGGAACGCACAATGCTCAATACAAAACACTTACCAACAACAAGGAGTTTGGGCCTCTATTGAAGCTTATCTTATCATCAGCAGCGGGACTCACCACTCAAGGCATAAACTGCCAAAAAGCCAAGCACACACACACACACTATCGCTTGGCGTGCGTGTGTGTGCGTGCATAAATTATAGCTAGCTGACTTTTAGTGGGTTTTGCTTGAGCTTTCCTGCTCTAGCGAAACAATTGTGTGGAATTATGGCATCGGCATTTACCTGTGAATGAAACGTGTTGATTCGATCAGAAGTTGTAAATGGAGCGGTTAGCATTACATAATAATAATACATAATAATAATTATTCCCTTTGTTGGCTCTCAGGTTGATGCGAGAATTAACTCGATGAGGCGTGGCTTATTAATGAAAGCATGTTTTGAATGCACTTCAAGCTACTTGAAATATTTAGTCTACTATAAACCTAATTCGTAATTTAAGATAGACTTTAGAAGACTTCAGAGAATTTTGAGTGTTTGGTAAGCTATAATCAGAGCTCGGAGTAGAAGCTGTAAGTAGGAATTAAAGTCTCTCCAAGCTCTCGAAATATGTGGGTTATTTGGGGTATACAGATGGCTCGGAGTACTTGGAAAAGTCCTGGAAAGGTCAGAGTATTTAGGAAAATCGATAAGCAAGAATATTCTGAACACTCGGAGTCCTCGGATCATGCGGTACAATATTTGTATTTTGAGAACTCTTAGTAGACCCAGAGCTCGAGGCTCAGAGTATTCGGAGTGATCCCACGCTTGAGCAGAGTATTCGAAACAGTTATATTATGAATTAGGAAGGTACATTCGAAGAGGTGAAAAAAGCTGGGAATAGTCAGAGAGCTCACAGGAAACAAGTCACTCTGAGTATTCGAAGAACTGGAAGTACTCGGAATACGCGCAAAGGTCAAAGAACTCGGTCGGAATACTAGCACGGAATAAACCAGAGCTGCTTGGACTTGGAGAGTTCAAAATAACTGGAATACTCGAATCACTCGAGATATTCGGGGAAATACTTCGAGTGCCAAAAGCACTCAAATTCAAAGAACTCAAATCAATTGAAATGTTTGAAGAGCTCAGAATACTCAATGGGCTCGAAAAAAATATGCTCGGAATATTCGTCCGTATGGAAACAAATTTGACTTCATGTCCTAAGAGTCTTTTGTTGACTTTTTGGCAAATGCATAAAACACGCGCCGGATAAATACTTGTCATAAATGTTTGTTTAAAGAAATCAAATAAAACAATTGAGTTAAATCAAAATGCCACAAGCTCTGTGAGCAAAACTAAATACTTTAAGTTAACTAATTGCATGATGCTCAGACAGGCTTTACACATGGCCAAATAACCCAACAACTTGAACAGTATATACTATGTAGAAATTAGAGCATGCCAATAGAGATAGCTAGAGAGAGAGAGAGAGAGAGAGCGAGACAGAGGAGTGTAGGCAGTTAGGAGACAGAATTGAAGCCTGGCGTTCGTATTAGGCCATCAATGGATACAAGCAATTTCGTTTAATTAAAACATGCCAATACATTTTGGCTAAAAGCAACAACAGCAACAAGCAAGTCAGAGTGAGTGAGAGTAAGAGAGAGAGAGAGGGAGGCACGTAGCCCAAATACCCTTTAAAAACATTCACAATGCAAAGCTTGATGCAAATATTTCATGAGGAAAACCAATAGAGCAAAGTTGTATCAAAATTAGAAAAAATTTGTTACTCCGATTGGCAGGGAACTACATTTGACTTTTGCTCGCTTTCATTGACCTTTATCTTAGATAAAATTCCCTTTAAATATGGTCTATTGGGTATATAAATATCAGATGATATATGGCACTGCAGCTCTTTAATCGCTCAGCTCAGCTGCTTAAAATGATATATAGAGGGAGATGAAAAAGTATAAGATTTAGGATCTGTAGAGTTTTTCTTATATACATAAAACCTATACTGATCCCAGAATCCTCAATATCTTTAGGAGCAGCAACCATTAAATTATCCATTTATCAAGTTGAGTTCTATATAGGCCAGGCCATGGCACTATCTTATTCTTTACTTATCCCGACAATGCAGTTATTCGATTTTGGGACAAAGGAATAGCTGATAAACATAAAAAATAAATAAATAAATAAATAAAGACAAATCCTTTGGGCACACCTCGCACATGCGTATATTCACTTTATATTACAAGAACTTTCAAATCGATTGAAACTCTCAGTACACACTAGCCAAAATACAGGGTATTATTACAGCAACAACAACGACAACAACGACAACAACAACAACAACCCAAAGATCAAACACATTGAAAATGTTGAGCAAACAGGCAGAGCGACAAAATGCACACTTAAATTTTATGGACGAATTGCAGCAAATGGAGCATTGTGCCGCATGCCCCAAAAGCCGCTGCCCATGATGATGACGATGGCGATGATGATGACGCTGATGATAATGATGAAGCGGTACAAGCCAACGTCCTGACCCTCACCACTTGATGCTCATTACAGTCAATTGAAGTTAATGCAGCTGCCAGCTGTTTTGTCCCGTTTTCCTTTGTGGCCGCCTTCTGTTTTTCTCTTCTTCTTCTTTTTTTGCTTTTTTGGCTTTTTGTCTATCTGCCCGCTTATTCGCCTCTGCGTTTTTCACTTTGCTTTTCAGCGTGCCAAAAAAAAAGGTAAGACACAACAAGTGACAAACAGGAAAGTCGGCGACAGAATACTCGTTCAGCTAACTGAGATATTAATGGGTCTATCCAGAACCCAATTTCGAAAACTATAAAAGGTTTTCAAGCTAGAGTCCAAAATTGATGCTGAACTGCCTCTAATGATAGAGTCATAGAGGAGCGCAATAGAATATGCATATGTAATGATATGGCAGGAGTTTAGATATATCCCACATTTGAAGTGCTTGAAATTAAAAGAATTTATTATGCAATCCATATGGTAATTCTGGATTGACAAATCTTAGATTACTTTCAAGCACTCACTCTCAAATGAGAATGATTAAAATAGATATATATATATTTTTATTTTACTTTTTCGGATATGTTTTTAATATCCGAATAATATATCATATTATCTAGCCACTACTTTCATAAGATTTAAATAAACTTCTCATTGCCTCGCGGTTTCAGTCATTCATTTGAACAATTCCTATCAAGCATTCGGTGAACATGCAATAATAAACGATCTTCCTATAAATGATTCAATATATACTATATGAATAGAACATCAATATGGATCGATTACAACATTCATAAAAGATTTCACTTGCAAAACCTATATACTCTTCATGCAACACCCTGAACGGGCATAAAAAGTATGGAGAACGAAAAACGGAATGAACATTTTGGCGCAGTCTGTCATTATGGCAATTTAATCGAGCGGAATTAAAGTGCTTAAACATCATAAACAAGATTTAATGTGACAAAAAAGCAAATCACAGCGAGACAAAACCAGCAAAGCACTGAGGGGTCAAGGGTCGGAGGGTGCTGGCGTGTGGGGGTGGGGGCGTGGCTGACTGGTTGACGGGGCCAACATAAATGTCAAATGGCATTTGGCTAAAGATGACAGCGAAATCCTTTTTTGTCTCATAGCCCTGCCCCAGCCCCCACACAAAAAAACAAAAACACCAAAAAACACACGAAAAACAGAAGCAGAAAAAAAATGAATGAAATAGAAGAGGAATATCATAAAAACAAAAATCTAACAACTGCGCTTGTCCACGAAGGGCGGAACGGGGCGGGGGACGATGGGCGCTGGGTGGTGGGCGTGCTCGGTCTTGCGAGTGGGCGTGTCATGAAAAATCGCGCTCTAGTTACATCTTCAAGCGTTTCATTTGGATTATGGAAACGTTTACATGACAACGGCGGTTGCAACCGGATCCAGCCTAATTTTTAGCTCAAGCCAACGGACGTGAGTGTGTGTGCTATGTGTGTGTGTGTGTGTGTGTGTACGGGTACATGTGTCAATGGTTTTGCGCGTCTGTGTGAGTATCTATATAGAATACTCCCAACTACCTGGCGTAATTGTTGTTGTTGCCCTTTGGATACCCTGTAATGAGAATTATTGACAGAGCGGCATATGGAAAAAGGAAATGTCATGTAACAAATGGATACTGTAATATCTAAGAAATAAACTGACATGAAAACTATTGAGCTCATTTACTGAATCGAAAACTCCATCACAGCTATATGAACCAGTGAACTGATTCCGTGAACAATTCAAGAATAAGCCAGGAATTTTTAAAGTATTGCGGCTTAGGGTATCTCATAGCGAGCAGCCTCAACTAGAGCTTTCTTGCTTGTTTTTTATATGTTTTGGGAACGACACCTTACGGCTTATCTAAATATTTGAGCTGCTGCCGCCTCCAATGTCAATAAAACGGACACAAAACTGTAAGCCGAGCTAGAGTTTAAGGGGAGCGAAAAACGAAAAAAAAAAAAAACAAAAAAAGAAAAGGATGCTACAGCATAGAGAGCTGGTCTATGGCTGCTGTACAGCGGCAACTGTTTCAAGTACTTCAAGTGGGCGCATTAACAAGTTCCATTTAAATTCTTATTTATAAACTGGTTTTTACAACGAAAAGGGTCAAGCGGGTCAAGAGAGCGAGAAAAAAAAAACGAAATATATATAATATAAAAATATATATAATGAACATTAAATTTGGCTAAAATTAGGTTCATCTAGAAACCAAGTGATTGATTGAACTAACTTAAGGCAAAGATCAACATCCGACTCAACTATATATAAAAATCTAATTATCTATAAATCAATCAATCATTCACGCACACTTCGCATTCAATCAATCAATCGTTCATCGATCATCGCACAATGTGAATTTATTTATTGTTGTTTATTTTTATTGATTTTTTTTATTTTTATTTTTTTTCATAATTGGGGCAAAGCGCAACAAATCAAACACTTGAGCTTCTATCAAGGTGTTGCCCCATCAATAAGTGTCTCTGTCTACCAAACACTTCATCAAAGCTCTTATCATAGCATGTATATAATACAAAATTAAAATCGAAAAACAAAGAAAATCAAAACACAGAAGCTTCTCTAACTTCGTTCTGTAAATGAACGATTTATGGATACTCCTGAAATCGATAAATATTCATGACCTTATTTATGAACTTGAGAATTACTTGAATATTATATTGATTTTCATAAACTTCCATCTTAAGTTAAGATATAATACTAATATAGTTTAGTGCGACTTCGTGGAAATGGAGAGAGATATGGATACATTTAAATATAGTCTTATGCATGCTTTATAGATAGATCTATAGATCTTCTGAAGAGACAAATAGACAAGGCTATATCGACTCAGCCCGGATTCAACTGCCCCACATACGCTTGAAGGCAACCAATATGCCAAGCTTTTACAAATTTCCAATGGATTCTAGGGTATAAAAATGCACGTGCATATGTCTTATCTCTAAGGGGAATTTGCTGAATCGATCAAAGCGTAACGATAAAAAAAACATCAATTTAAATCGGAATATACTTTTGAAAAAGTTTCGTCCATACTAATTAAAGTTGAGTTGGGTTGGGAATGATAATATGAGAATCGAGTAACCAGTGTTGTATAATTCTATGTTGTTGAGTACCGTATGGTCATCAATAGTGCTGTACAACGCCAAGCAGTCTCAATTGGCCCCACTTGGCATTGGAAATGACTCAGTGAACTGAGCTGCAATTTAGCAAATATCTCTGTCTACGTCAGTATTAAGCATAAGAGCCGTTAATTGCGAACAGAGTGTTGGCAAATGCCAAAGGCATCGTAATTACTATTTCTGCAAATAAAAACAACATAAGCTGATAAATCATATTGAGAGCAAATCAATTTCAGATGCCACGTAATCGCATATAGCTCAATTAGTTGGTCAATCGGCTCGATGTTGATTTAACATAAATCGCTAGCTCAATATGCAAGAGGAATTTCCATTCAATGCACACACACACACACATACACACACACACATGCTCTCTCTCTCTCTGTCTCGCTCTCTAACTCCAGCATTGTGTTTCTGTCTCTGTTGCTCAGCTATTTACATCTGATTGATATAAATGAATGTTGGGAAGTGCGTGGGGCAGGAAGCGAAATGCCTTGAGGGCATCCAGCAGCGCGCAGACTAAAGCTAGCTGGCATTAGATGCCAAGCCAAAGTAGAATAGCGAATAAAGACATCTACATGACAACAATGTTGTCACTCACACAGACACACACACACACACACACACACACACAGAGAGAGAGATATATAGGCAAGCTTGGTATGTGTGTTTG
Source organism: Drosophila arizonae (assembly GCF_054131065.1). Taxonomy (NCBI): domain Eukaryota; kingdom Metazoa; phylum Arthropoda; class Insecta; order Diptera; family Drosophilidae; genus Drosophila; species Drosophila arizonae. Next base: position 4,599,635 of record NC_142927.1, on the reverse strand, counting down.
GTATTTGCCTTTGCGCTGCTGACAGCGTCTAAGCGGTCATTTCATCATGTCTACTTTACAACACCGACAGAGAGGGAGAGAGAGAGAGAGAGAGAGAACAGAGACACCCGCATACACTATGTTATGCATGATATGACAAATGAAATATGAGAGTAACTTCACCTAAACAAACAAAATGACGGCTAGCATATTTATCAATAGAAAAGGGGCTTAACAGTGAATAGAAAGAGCAAAACAAAGAGGAAGAGGAAGTGGAAGAAATTTATGCAAAAAGAGTGTGCGAATGAGGAAGAGCATAATTACTAGCATAAGAAACATACGCGGGAGCAGAAAGAGCAACCAATAAAAGCTTTGTCTGTATTTACCCCCTGCTAGATTGATTGATTGAGCTTTTGATTGACGATCAAATTTTAAGATCCAGACTGATCGAACTATTATTTCCGATCAGATAAATACATCAATCAATTTCGAAACTTTATTTATCTAATTATTACGCAATTGATTGACTGGGTAACTGATTGATAATTGATAAGTAGTGATAAGAAAAAAAAAATACATACAAAAAGGATAATCAATCGGGGTTCAACTAAGAGAAAACCGAGCTGCTGTGGAGAGCATGCAGCTATATTTGTATCGCCTGATTGATCGATTGACTGGTTTACCAACTGTTTAATAACAGTTAACAATTAATTATAAATTGTTTATAAATTAAATATACTCTATTGAACCAACATATTTTTAGATACTCTCAATGTCCTGGCGCTCTCACTTCTTTCTTTCTCCCTCGGGTTCAGATTGTAGAAAAAAAAAAAAAAAAAAAAAAAAAAACAAGTAAAAAAGCTCTAGTCGAGACTGCTCGACTAGGAGATACCCTGAACCCTCTAATCTGATATTCTAATCATTCTGCACTTCTTTTATGCACACATACATACAGATGCATCCACAGCAGATGCCTGCGCTCTGCTAACTGCGCAGTAAGCAGCGACTGCGCTTGGGCTGCGCTGCAGTGTGGGCAATATTATGAGAATTTATTTGTCGAATAATTTCTTTTGTAAACATATGATCTTAATGAAACTTTCAGAGTGTAATCATATGGTAAATATGTGTGTACATTCCAAAGCACAAGTCTCTAGTACTTGAAATGCGAAATACAAATTGGGGGAGAAGGGGGCGTGGTATCCAAAATCTGTAAATTACAAAATCTTTGTATCGATTAACTTTATATACAACACAAATTTGAAGACTCCAGGTATAAAATTGTTCAAGTTAGGCTAAAAAAACAAAATCAATTTTTCGATTATTCTCGATAAAAAAGTTATCGGACGATTTATCGAAAAAATAAAGCAAACTCGTACTGCGTATGGTACACACGAGTATGCATGCCAAATTTCAGCTCTCTAGCTCTTATAACTTCTGAGATCGACGCACTCATACGGACGGACGGACGGACGGACGGACGGACAGATGGACAGGGCTATATCGACTCAGCTCGTCACGCTGATCAAGAATATATATACTTTGTGGGGTCTGCCACGCCTCCTTCTGCCCGTTACATACTTTTTCACAAAACCATTATACCCTGATTTCCCATTTTCAATGGGTTCAGGGTATAAAAACAATTTTCCAAACAGCATCGATTTGTGAGCTTCGTAAGCAGGCTGGGAAAAAAGTTCTATGCTAAATCATAATTTTTTTTAGTTTGTGCAAGATTTCAAATTAATGTAGAAAAAAAAAAAAAAACAAAAAAAATCAAAAAAAAAAAATCAGTTTTCGCTGATTTCTCCAAATCCAAACCAAAACAGTAGAAACCAAACAACAGTACAGAAAATACAACTCGACCCCAACCCCAAGAACCCCGTGAAATTTCATTTGAGCCAAGATAGACACGACTTTCGCATGATTTCTTTCGATATGACTGACTATAGATAACAGACAGAAGAAAAAGAATCATTTAAGCGGCACAAGCGACAGATCGAAGAGAAGGTACGCGGCGCGAAAGTAAGAGATAATTGTGCAAGCGAACGAGAGAAGAGTGAGAGAGAAAAGACGGCACTGAGAGAGACAGAAAGAGTGAGATGGCATCGAAATATATATTGCCCTGCTTTCGTCTGAAGACAGGCAATCGCGTGAAGAAGGAAAAGGATAACGAATGCTTGGGCTATCGCAACGAGCTGGTCGAGGCACTGGATCGAGCCAAAGGCAAACTGGAAGCCACTTGGAAGGCGCTCGACCCTATTGTGAGCAAGCCGGAATACCAAAACTACGGCGAACAGCTGTTCGATGTGCTCTACACGGGCGGCCTGCTTGCAGCCGATGGGAAATTGTCAACACGCGGCGATCTGAAGCTGAGGACGAGCTACTGCGTGTTCAAGACCCACGACGAACTGAACGCGCTGCGCATCTACGAGCAGCTGGTGATGCGTTTGAGGCGACGCCACAAGCACCTGGACGCGGTCTTCGAGGAGCATGCCCAGCGATATATCCGCCAGCTGGCGAAGTTTGATATGGGCGCCCGGCGACGTCTCGCCCTGCTGATGGCATTGTACTTGATCGACGGCCAATTGAATCCACGTTCGCTGCTGGAGCTGGGCACGGACCAGGCGAACATCGACGACGGCCTGGCCATGGAGTTTATGCTGCTCATCTGCGGCGCGCTGAAAAGTGAGCGGGGCTCCAGTTTCATGCTGCAAGTGCTCAAGAAGTCCGGGCTGGAGCACAAAATCATCAGCTTCATGCCGCCAATGCTGCGCAGCGATTTGTATTTCCGGCAGGTGTATCAGGAGAGCGATTTAAATGAGGTGATCGAGCTGCATGAGGAGCGCGCCGGGCTGGTGTTGCGGAAGCAATTGAAGCAGCGTTTGCTCGATGATTTTCGCGAAAAGCTGCCCCAACTGGAGATTGTAATGAATGTGCGGCAATTTCAACGGGAACGGCATATGTCCGATTCGGAAATCATTGGCATTGTCTGGCAGACAATCAACGAAACGAACGCTAATATGAAAAGCCATGGCAGTGCGACGCCGGAGCAGGCGCTGCGTAAACTGCAAATCTATGCACCGCTGCTGAACGCCCTCTGCAGCACGGATAGCGCTCAGATAGCGTTGCTGATGCGCCTGCAGGAATGGTGCTACGAGCATCCTTCGCTATTCAAGTCATTCGAACGACTGGCCGTCCACCTGTATCGGGCCGGTGTCCTCAATGAGGATGCCATTGTGCGCTGGTATGAGGTCGATCATATCGATAAGGGCAAGGTGGCATTTCTTAAGCAAATGCATCGATTTGTCCGCTGGCTGCATAGCGATACCGATGCGAATGCCCGTGTCGATTACAATAGTTTTATGATACATCGCCAGCATGTTGAGCCCATCTATAGCGATGCCGTATCGACCAAACTCAAGTTCGCCAAGTATGCCTAGACAGATATATGTATATCTATATATATGTATACATATATATGTATATATATCTATACCTATATCTTTTCTATATCCATATTTCTGCACATATATATATATATATTTATATATATATGTATATCTATAGATATATATATATGTATGCATATATGTATATGTATATATATATGCATATCCAACTTGCCCTGGATAGTTTTGCCGTGATTTCTCTCCTACCTTCGTCACTGCTCTTACCAAATGAATTGCACTTTTACCCGCACTATGTATTCGCGTAAGGTCGTATCCACAGATTCTATTGTAGCATTTGGCAACAAGAAATATTAAAACAATAGCATTGCCAAACAAAATATAAACAAATAATATTAACAACAACAACCCTGAATAACAACAACAATCCATTAAAGCCAGAATCACAAATTTCAATCAAAGCTCTTTTAATTCGCCATTGAAAAACTTGAAACCTGGGCTAATATTTAACATCTCCTTCAGGCGCACTCACCCACCCACTCGCCCACTTAAGCGCTCTATTTTCTTTTTATACCCTGAACCCATTGAAAATGGGAAATCAGGGTATAATGGTTTTGTGAAAAAGTATGTAACGGGCAGAAGGAGGCGTGGCAGACCCCACAAAGTATATATATTCTTGATCAGCGTGACGAGCTGAGTCGATATAGCCCTGTCCGTCTGTCCGTCCGTCCGTCCGTCCGTCCGTCCGTCCGTCCGTCCGTCCGTCCGTCCGTCCGTCCGTCCGTCCGTCCGTCCGTCCGTCCGTATGAGTGCGTCGATCTCAGAAGTTATAAGAGCTAGAGAGCTGAAATTTGGCATGCATACTCGTGTGTACCATACGCAGTACGAGTTTGCTTTATTTTTTCGATAAATCGTCCGATAACTTTTTTATCGAGAATAATCGAAAAATTGATTTTGTTTTTTTAGCCTAACTTGAACATTTTTAGACCTGGAGTCTTCAAATTTGTGTTGTATATAAAGTTAATCGATACAAAAATTTTGTAATTTACAGATTTTGGATACCACGCCCCCTTCTCCCCCAATTTGTAAAAAACGCATTTCAAGTACTAGAGACTTGTGCTTTGGAATGTACACACATATATACCATATGATTACGCCCTAAAAGTTTCATTAAGATCGTATGTCTACAAAAGAAATTATTCGACAAATAAATTCGCGCAGCCCAAGCGCAGTCGCTGCTTACTGCGCAGTTAGCAGAGCGCAGGCTTATGCGTGCGTGTGGATGCATCTGTATGTATGTGTGCATAAAAGAAGTGCAGAATGATTAGAATATCAGATTAGAGGGTTCAGGGTATCTCCTAGTCGAGCAGTCTCGACTAGAGCTTTCTTACTTGTTTCAAATTAAGCAAATAACCATTTCTAAGATTACAAACTGTTTTTGAAGATAAAGGCAGCACTAAACAAAGGAAGTTCGGATTACACAAGCTAATACACTATGCACCCCCATCGAAAGTAGGGGTACACTCAATTGGTTGAGGAGTATGTAACAGGTGGATGACGACAGGTGGCGATGCCACTGAGCAGGCTCTAAGAGGTAGATTAGAGTGAGAAGTAAAAGAAAGAGGCAAAAATAGAGAGAGAGAGAGAGTGAGAGAGAGAGAGAGTGAGAGAGAGAGATAAAGAGAGAGTGTAAGGATGAGAGTAGGAAAACTGAGATTTCGAAAAGAGTGGTAAGATATAAGGAAACGGGAAAGAGAAAAAGAGAAAGTGAGAGGGAGAGATCTGTATGTTCGATCAAAGGAAAGAGAAAGAAAAAGAGCTAGGGGGAGAAACAGAAAGATAGTGAAGTGAAAAGTAGAGACAAAAGAGGAGGAATGTAAGAGAGAGATAAAGAGAAAGAAAGAGAGATATAGTGAGAGAGAAGACTGAAAAAGGGGCAGAAAATAAAAAAAAAAATAAGAGAAAGAGATGGAGATGGAGATGGAGAGATGAGAGGCAGAGAGAGATATACATACATACATCAGATAAAAAGAAGTAGCAATAGCAGTAGTCTACTTAATATATGAACACAATACAATCTCAAATACGAGAGAGAGAGAGAGAGAGAGAGAGAGAGAGAGAGAAATAGAAAGAGAGAGAGATCTCAGATAGAGAGCGATAGCGATATACATATACAATACTTCGAGCTTCGTCTGCCTGTCTGCATGCATGGACTAAGCTCTTAGTCACAACAAGAACTAGAGAAGAAAGAATCGATAAGAATCGATATGCAAATTAGCTTCGTTGAAGGAAACTTGAAGCTGACAATAAGAAGGAAAACACTTATCAGTCTTTGAGCCTGACTAAGGCCATATTTGCCTATATCTAATTGGAACTATGTGTTGTAGTGTATTCTCTAGTCGGCTATGTCTTACCCACGCTCAGTGCATTTGCAGCTTGATAGCTGCAGGCTAGTTACTACCTGTTTCTGATATCCTTTTTCCATTTACACAATTGCTGCGTGGGCTTAAAACGTAATTTTTCTTAATATTAATTTCGGATTTTCTTTCGCGTCGACTGCAGTTGATGTCGAGTGACCTTTTGGTCTTGAGCGCGAAACCAAAAGAAGATTCCTTTGAGTAAACGCTAAAGCTGCACGCGCTACAGGCGCTACGCAGTGTAATGCAGGATAAAATATTGCAAGTGCCACGCCTCGGGGGAATAATGGAAGGGAGGGAGGGGCTCGAGGCGCCTCGATTTACTGCCCAGCGCCCACTTTTTGATTGTCGCTGGAAAAGCTTCCAACTTAAATGGCGATTTAATTGAATCAGTTGGCGGAAATTATTGAATTTTACATGAGTGCATATGCGTTTTAATTGAAACCCGATGCCACAAACTAAAAGCAGCATGAAAGAATACTGGAACGAAGAGTTATATGAGTTGGAAATACTCTGTAGACACATATATATATCTGCAGACATATGTACAACTTGTAGGAGATCTATAGAAAAAGAATTGTCATTCAAATATGAAACGATTTTCCCCATAAAAGAAGTTTGCCATCCAACAAGCTATAATGGAACTGATTTCATCTATATTACTGCATAAGTTCTACAGATATATACTATATATATTACTACTAGCTTAAGTTGCTAAATTTGCTACTGTATTTAGTTGTAATGCAGTGTTGCAAAACAGCGCAAATCAATCATGCCACAGATTGTCGATCACGTGCCTAAGGCAGAAGCTGGTCAATGGCAACATCATCTGTCCTTGCGCCTTCACCTGGAGCTGCACCTGCCTCTGTGGCTGGCTTTGCCCCGCCCATAAAGTACAAGGCAAGTGAAATGAAAATGTTTCGTCGACGCAAGCTCAGCGATTAAATTGAAGCCGAGAACACAAACAATTTTCAAGAGCGGTAAGAGTAGTCACGACTGTAGACATACCCTCTCTCGAATTCAATGTGTATCAATCTCTGTCCCTGCCACACTCCCTTCTGTCCATCTATATCTCTATGTATCTGTCTCTTTCTCCCTTTCTGTCGTTCCTTATCTATCTAACGGTCTATCCATCTGCTTCTCGATCCCTCTGAGTCGATATTCCTTTGTCTCTCTATCTTTTTTATCTCTCTATTTACTTTTCTCCATTTTCTCTCACTATACTTGTGTCAGTCTTTTCCTATCGACTTGTCGCTTCCTATTGATCTCTCTCTCTCTCTCTCTCTCTCTCTCTTCCTATTGAATCTCTTTCTTTCTCTTCTCTTCTAATCTCTCCATATTGGCATCTTTCTATCCTCTCTCTCTCTCCTATCTCTATCTCTCACTCATCTCTCTCTCTCTCTCTCTCTCTCTCTCTCTCTCTCTCTCATCGCTCTCTCATCTCTCTCTCTATCTCGTCTCTCTCTCATTCTTTCTCTCCCTCTCTCTTTCGTTCTCTCTCTCTCTCTCTCTCGTTCTCTCTCTATCTCTCTCTCTCTCGGTGCTTTCACCTAATTTGTTTACCCACATCTATTTCTGTATTATTTTCTTAAACGTTTACCTAGCTCCGTTGGCCTTTTGCTCATTTTGCTATTAAGAAACGCTTACAAACAACATCTGAATAGACATGCTGCACTACAGCCCACTGCACCGCAGCCCACCGCACTCCCGCCCCCACCAGCATTTCGCTAGTAGCTCGGCAAATATTATAGGAAAAATGATTGCGCTCCTTGCACTAAGCCATTGCCAACATAAGCTGCAACCAACAGCAGCAACAACAAACTTGGCTGAAAGGCGGAAAAGACAACAACCAGGACGACCTCCAATTAGAAATGGTTTTGCTATTTGGTCGCGTGCATATGCTTCCCTCGCTCTCTCACTCTCACTCCCTCTCTCTCGCCCCTCGTGCTCCCTTGCTCAGTGTGTGCGTGTGTGTGCTTATGCTTGTGTGAAATTTAGCGCGCAATACTGCCACACACACTCACACACACACACACACACACATACACCAGCACACACCCAAGCACCGATTTATGCCCCACAGGCAGCAAGGAGCAGCAACAGTTTCACCTTTACGCCATATTTATGTTTGACACCGCAACACACACACACACACATATATATATATATATATATACACAAACACATTCCCCTTCTCTTACTCTCTCTCTCTCTCCTCTCTTACTCTTGCGAATCAGTCGCAACCTTTGCTCACGGTGACGTTGCTTTTGACCTAGTAAAATGCAACAGCTTTAAAGTCAAAGTGCGATGTTTGTTGCCTTTGCTGCCCGGTGTAATTGTTGCCATTATTACTGTAACCATTACTATTACTATTATTATTCTTATAATAATGATAACAATTATTATTATTATTAGTTTTGAAGCTGGCGCTCTGGAATCATAAACAATTGACATACATTCATTCATAATTACTTATGCAGACACACAGGAAAAGAAAGTGTGTCAATTGCACTTGCAAATTGTATCCATAGCAAGGCAATGATCAGCTCAAAGATACCCTGTAAGCAGCCAAGATTATTCAGCATAAATATTGAACGGCTTAGCTTTTGTCTCTATTACCCAAACGTGATGGCAATTAAGACATTAAATTTTTTTTTTTAAGAGTGATCAACTAAAGATACCCTATAAACAAAGATCCTTCAATTTTTTTTCCTTTAATCTGTTTTCTAATCAAACCCTAATGAGATTAACTGCAATTGAGATACAGTTACCCACAAAGTGACCAACTAGAACATACCCTATAAGCAATACTGACTCTTTTGCTACGTACTTTACATGCTACACTTTACTCACTCTAAATGCAGTGTCTATAATCTAATATAATAGACATGTTCATTACGTAAGGCATATTTGGCCAGCCAAGTAACCGACTATAAGATACCCTGTAAGGTATTCCAAGTGGAATACTCAACTTAATACCTAGCAGTGACAATTAGCAAATGTGTGGCCAACTGAGAGATACCCTGTAAATATAATCTGACTCCCCCAAAGGCATACAGTCCCGACTATAATGTCTATATTATGTGCCTATATGCTTATCTTAATGACATTGTCTGAGGCTAAAGCATAAAATACTTGAGTGATTCAAAGTCGGAGAGTCTAGAACTCTTATCGTCATATGATAATGGAAAACTGATTTCCAGTAGCCATAAAAAGCCCTGGTCTATGTGATCGACCATATATGAATTTTAATCAATCAACAATAACCGAGGCGAGTAAACATTGTATATTTATAATAACATTATAGATCTTAAGCTTTGCTATAGAAATGCAAACAATTTTCATTCAATTAATCGAAGGTTTTTACCATTTCCATGAAATCTATTGAAAACGTTAGCACGCTTCAATTCTTTATATATCTCATATTTTTTGAGCATAATAAATCGATTCTAAACAAATATAGTTATCCAAATACTTATAATCGAACTCTTTGGATATTTCTCTTCGTTATCTTTGCATTAAAGATTTCGCAATTTGCTCTGCTTTGCGACTGTGAAACAATGCAGCTCTTAATGATAAAGTTAATTTGTTTTGCCTGGCTCTGACAGCAAACGCAGCGCCCAACTGGGCGGCACAACCACAGCTTGGCAGCACGTGGGCACCGCCTGCACACCACCTGGGCAGCACCTGGACAGCACCTGAGCACCACTAACTAACTATTTAAGCACCGACTGTTGCCAGAAGTACATGCAAATTTTAAAAATGCATTAAATTAGAGTGTTTGACGGTATACAAAGAATATCATATGCTAGGTAGAGGTCTAGGGTTCTTAAGAGACAACACACACACACACCCACACACACATCTATATATACATATGTACATTTGAAAGCGAAAGCATTTAGACATGGAAATGAAAGTGCTGGGCCACACGTTTTGGCTTTTATTGTTGCTGCCAGTGATTCAGTGAGGCTACTAAACAGAAGGCCAGCAGAGTCTGCCAGTTGAATAATGCATGGATTAGTGACCCACCAACAGCTAGGCATATATGTATGTGTGTGTGGGTGTGTGTGTGTATCTTTATGCGTATGTGTGGGTAACCAAATGCAATGAACTTTTAAGCAAAAATAAAACTTCCTATACGAATAGAAAACAAACTCAAATAGCATTGCATATCCAATCTATTTTATACATCTCTTTTATTCTACTCAATTGCGTTTTTAGGCTTAGATATATATAAATATATTAACAAGAACTAGGCTAGAAGTATATATGAAGCTTATATATTTTTCGACAACAAAATTCAATTTCATCTTCCATCTTCAATCTTCCATCCTCCATCATTCTTCTTCCTCTTCCATCTTCCATTTTTCATTTTCCATTTTCCATCTTCAGTCTTTAATTTTCCATTTTTCATCTTCCATCTTCAATCTTCGATCATCAATCTTTAATCTTATATCTTTCAACTTCAATCTTTAATCTGCCAACTTCCATCTTCAATCTTCGCTCATCAATCTTTAATTTTATATCTTCCATTTTCCATTCTCCATCCTCCATCTTCCATCCTCCATCTTCCATCTTCCAAGTTCCATCATCCACCCTTCATATTCCATCTGTCATCTTCCACCTTTTCACTTCTATCTTCATCTTCATCTTCATCTTCATCTTCATCTTCATCATTTTCATCGTCATCTTCATCATTCCTCGTGTAGGTTAAGGTATCATCTAGTCGTGCACTACCAAACACAAGCAATATTTTCTTGCTCAACACGCTGAGTACAAATGTTTGATATGCTGTTTACACTCTGCTTCAAAAGCCAAATAAATACTAAGCAGTTCCATTCTCAGATGCTTCAATGTCAAATTTAAGCTTTTGAAATAGATTACGATATGAAGTATAAATTTGACCAAGAGAAGTCAACAAAGAATTTACTTTGCCTTGTTTTGTTGACTTCTTCATACTTAATATATAGCTTTATCTATTTCAAAATATTTAAATTCAGGATGATTTACTTTGCTGCCGCCCATCTAAAAGAGTCGAATTTTAGCAGTTGGTAAATAGAAATAAAATTGTCTGAATTATTATTATCATTATCATTATTATTATTAGCTGCTTTATGCTATTTATACGGCAAAAGTTGAAAGTTGGGCAAAGTTTTAATTAAGATTTTGTGTCTTCGTGTGCTTCAATTGATGAGTTCTGAAAATTCAAGCGAAAACGAAATCAATTGAAGCCTCTGAGCCATGGCCAAAAAAGGACAGGGCCAATTAAATTGAACACAAAGGGAATGCAGGCAGCAACAACAAATGAACGAAATGTCCCGAAAAAGGATATTCAAGGAGCCATAAAATGGGGTCTCACAACACTGCAGAGTCGGTATGGTAAATGTGCATCTCAAAACTGAAGAGGAACGAAGACGGGAACGGGAACGAGAATGAGGGGCGCTGGGTCAGCGGGCGCTTCTAGAGCAATTGCATAGCGCTTTGGCATTGTCTTATTTTGTGCACTGCACTGATTTGGTTTATCGGTGAAAATGAATTGAAATAGTAGGTGAGCCCAGCTGCCTACAAATCCAGCACACACACAGACAACCGAGAGAGAGAGAGGGAGAGGGAGAGCGATAGGGACAGAAGCTAACCAAACAAAAGTCCAAGCAAAGCGAGTCCAATATTTTGGGTATTTTTTCATTCTCTTTCCACATCTCTCTCTCTCTCTACCTCTCTCCTCTTCTCCGCTGATGCTGACTTATTGATTATAAGACAACAGATACCCATGCTTTACGCTCTCTCACACACACACGCTCCCTCTCTCTCTCTCTCTCACTCACACACATACATACCAATGCAATTTTACAATGTTAACTCTTTTGTTGCAGTGCTGCCGTTGTCTCCCGACTGAGGCTTACCATTCACAATCAGAAGCATGCAAAAAACGGTAATTGAAATGTCGTGCGGCATGCGGCATGTGGTATGCGGCCTGTCGCCTTTAAGTACCCGCAACAAAGTATTTGTCAATCGAAGTTAACAAAAACAACAAATGCACTGCAGCCATTGCAATTCAAAACTCGAACAGTGCAAAGATAAAGGTCCACTTTTATATAGAGTAGAACAAAGTGAGAGATGAGAGAGAAGGAGTCTCATATATTAAATATTATATTGGTAGTTCAAATGAAATTGAAAAATGTCTAAATGCCTTGTAAGACAAAATGACTCATTGGATTTGGCAATCCAATGCAGCCAGAACAAAGAAATAAATCTCACAAACGGCACAGCTAAGTTTACTCAGTTATTGCTTTTATATGGTCACCCTAAACTTAATTATGCTAGGCTTTTAGCTGTCCACTCTAAAACTATTTTAAAAATCTGTACATTGAAGCCTTTCATGTTTCATTTCCAACTATTCCTTTGCCATTTCATTAATATTTATATATTAATATATATATATTTATATTGTATATTCAAGGAATTGAAGACCTCCTTTAATAACCTAAGAACTTCCATATAAAACTCTTTAAGCTCGAAGCTTTGTTTGCTCACAGCAAAACAATTTTACAGGGCATTAAGATAAACGTCAACAAAACCAAGGCGAACCAAATGCAAAACGTGACTTTGCCAACAGCCGTCGACTGAGCCGGACTTTAAAGCTGTTTCATCCACAGATTGACGGACTGGCAGACTGTCTGATTGAGTGCTTGATATTCGGTAAATTTGTAAATTTGTTTATACCGGCGCGCGACAAAAGTCAACAAGACAAAGTTCTTTAAACATCAATAAGCGCTGCGCCATCAGGAAGCGCAGTCAGGGGAACTGTAAATATTTTTTGATTTCATCAATATATGTACGTACAACCATACATATATATTGAAAGAGCTCCATGGCTGAGGCCCTGTCAGCACCTTATTTGCATATTTGGTTAATTGAAATTGATTTTGGTGACGTACGCAGAAAAAAAAAACGGAAATGTGCTGCTGGTCATACGGAAGTGCGGCACAGCGGAATGAAACAGATAGCCAAAAGTAGAGTTGCCTGGCGCAGATTTGCATATTCCCTCCGAAGTCATCTGATGCAATATTAAAGGCAAGTGGAACAGTGGACTGCAACAAGCTGCAGCTGATACACTAGCCTTAAGGCTTGATATTCTTCTGTCGCAATGGAATGAAACCGTCAAATAATTTTTGACTGCAGAGAGTACAATCAGTACAATCAGAATGAAACAGACAGCTCAAAGGACAGTCACCTTGCGGTGGCTAACCTATTCCATAGTAGGCAGGCATTTTGTATATTTGGCTAACTGGAAACAACGAAAAAACAATGTTGCCGAAACGGCGGAATGAAACAGACAGCTGATTGTGATAGCAGAAAGTACAGTCACCTCAAATGCGGTTGCACTCATAAAAATCAATTTCAATTTGAGAAATAGCGAACATTATTGTGCAGCACATGGAATGGAGGCGGGGCGACTGTAGCCAAGGACGGAGGGACGTAACGTGGGTGCTAAGAGGGAGGCATGGCCTTTGAGGTTTCAAACTTGGAACGAAACGAAAAGAGACTGGCAGAACAACTTGCAACATTACCACAAAAGCCGACCCCGAATGATGTTGCTGTTGTCGCTACTTGTTGTGCATAGTCAACCGAGTCGCCTGGGCAGAGGGCTAGGGGCGTGGTCTGGGTGGTGGAGCCAAAAGCCACCGCAAGAACCGCTCGCCAAGCGCACTCAGCGAACTGCGGCCTGACCTGCTTACTGCTTGGGAGAGCTCAACTCTAGAGTGCTAGATGAGGCAGGTTCCATGGAGTGGGGCCAGGCGAGGCGGGCGGGGGCTGGCTGCTGAAGTTAGAGGCAGTTGCATGGGACAATGTGGCAAAGAGTTAGTGTTTGAGTATTTTGTGTTTGCGTGCAACATGCACACACTCTGGCGGGCTGCTTAGATGGTAGGGTCGGGAGTTGGGTTGGGGTGGGCGTTGTGTTGCCTGTGACGTCAATGCACGCACGCACGCAGCAAATGGTTGACAAGAATGCAGCAGACAGAGAGACAGCCAGACCGACTGACACGCGGCATAAGGAGCTAAAGGGGGCGTGGCAACAAACTTTAACACAACTTTACCGCAATGCAATGACAAATGATTAATCGCAAGCACTGAAACAAACAAGTAAGAAGGCTCTAGTCGAGACTGCTCGGAGATACCCTGAACCCTCTAAGCTGATATTCTTATCATTCTGCATTTATCATATGTATACACACAATAAATCTCAAGTCTCCAGGTCTAATAGTATTCCAATGAGGCTGAAAAGAACAAAATCAATTTTTCGATTATTTTCGATAGAAAAATTATCGGATGATTTATCGAGAAAATAAGACAAACTCTTACTGCGTATAGTATACACGAGTATGCATGCCAAATTTCAGCTCTCTAGCTTTTGTATCTTCCGAGATCGACGCACTCATACACTCGATTTCCCATTTTCAATGGGTTCACGGTATAAAAAACAAAAACAGAAGCAATAGGAGCGCCACAGTAAGAGATGATCGACTAGAAAATGCCATAATTTCTTCAGCAGTAATTGAAGATTTGGGCATTTTTCAATAGTCATTTTAAATGCAGCTTAGTGTGTCCTCTGATAAAATCTTCTACCACCATCTGGCTACGCTGTCATCATACACTTAAAATGAGCCTAGGGTATCGAAACAAATGTGAAAGCAAATGCTTAAAGTCGATACATATCCGACCATTGGGAAAGTTGCAGGGTCAACTAACAGTATCACTTGCGTAAAAAATAACAAACAAACAAACACATAGCTAGATCAGAATACATATTTCAGCAGAAAATCTTTATTCATATAAAGGAATGCAAAGTAAAAATTACAATGCTTTCAAATCTGAATATGGCAAGGATGATGCTGAGCCCCAATGAGTCCAGACGAATCCAACTGAATCCAGAAATATACAGGTGAATCATGATCAGTCCAGGTGAGTCCTAATTGGTCTAGATAACTTCCGCTAAGCCCAGCTGAGGCTCGAAAAGTCCCATTGAGACTCAAAGAATCCCAATGAGTCTGATGAGCAAGCACAGGCCAGTGACCACTGACGATACGAAAACATCGTCAATATAGAATTGAAGAAACTCCATCATACTTGCAGAAACAGAATACCTTTGGTCTTTCGAGTCCAGTCTCATCATTTTGAATGCCAGAGTCATCATATGGAATGCCCCCGTGATCTCATAGTGGTAGAAAATCCATTATACTTGCAGAAATACTTTTGATCTCTAGAGTCCAATGCCATCTTATTGAGTACAAGCTATATAGATTGAATCACATATAGTATCTTTAGTATCTTATGGTCAATAATGTAAAACTTACTCCACTCTCCGAGCTACTTGAATGAAGAAACACCATCAAATTTGCAGAAACACAATTTTCTAAGTATTATCTTGATCTCTCGAGTCCAATCTCATATTGAATACCCCCGTGATATACTTGATTGAAGAACCACCATCATACTGTCAGACACAGAATACTTTTGATCTTTCGAGTCCAGTCTTCTCGCCACATTAAATATGGATTTTGCAGAGCTGCCATTTTCATGATATCTTGATCTCTCATGATATCTAAATACCTCCGCGATCTACTTGATTGAAGAAAGACCATCTTATGTTCAGAAACACAATTTTCTCGATACCTCGAGTGCAGTCTCATCATATCGAATACATCCGCGCTCTACTTGATTGAAGAACGACCATCATACTGGCAGAAACAGAATACTTTTGATCTCTCGAGTCTAATCTAATCATAATGAATACCTCCTCTAATCTTTTCGGCATATTGAATACCTCCGATACATACTTCATTAAAGAAACTCCATCATACTTGCAAATACACAATTTTCCTGATACCTCGAGTGCAGTCTCATCATATCGAATACCTCCGCGATCTACTTGATTAAAGAAACACCATCTGATTTGTAAAAGACGATTTTCTTGATATCTTGAGTCCAGTCGCATCATAGTAAATGCCTTCGCGATCTACTTGATTGAAGAACGATCATCAAATTGGAAGAAAGAGAATACTTTTTATCTTTCGAGTCTAATCTCATCATAATAAATACCTCCTCTAATCTTTTCATCATATTGAATACCTCCGATATATACTTCATTAAAGAGACTCCATCATACTTGCAAATACACAATTTTCCTGATACCTCGAGTGCATTCTCATCATATCGAATAACTCCGTGATCTACCTTGATTGATGAACCACCAACATACTGGCAGAAACAGAATACTTTTCATCTCTCGAGTCTAATCTCATCATAATAAATACCTCCTCTAATCTTTTCAACATATTGAATACTTCCGATATATACTTCATTAAAGGAACTCCATCATACTTGCAAATACACAACTTTCCTGATACCTCGAGTGCAGTCTCATCATATCTAATACCTCCGTGATCTACCTTGATTGAAGAACGATCATCAAACTGGAAGAAACAGAATACTTTTTATCTTTCGAGTCTAATCTCATCATAATAAATACCTCCTCTAATCTTTTCATCATATTGAATACCTCCGATATATACTTCATTAAAACTCCATCATACTTGCAAATACACAACTTTCCTGATACCTCGAGTGCAGTCTCATCATATCGAATACCTCCGCGATCTACTTGATTAAAGAAACACCATCTGATTTGTAGAAAGACAATTTTCTTGATATCTTGAGTCCAGTCGCATCATAGTAAATGCCTTCGCGACCTACTTGATTGAAGAACGATCATCAAACTGGCAGAAACAGAATACTTTTTATCTTTCGAGTCTAATCTTCTCATCATATCTAATACCTCCGCGAGCTACTTGATTGAAGAACGACCATCATACTGGCAGAAACAGAATACTTTTGATCTCTCGAGTCTAATCTCATCATAATGAATACCTCCTCTAATCTTTTCATCATATTGAATACCTCCGATATATACTTCATTAAAGAAACTCCATCATACTTGCAAATACTCAATTTTCCTGATACCTCGAGTGCAGTCTCATCATATCTAATACCTCCACGAGCTACTTGATTGAAGAACGACCATCATACTGGCAGAAACAGAATACTTTTGATCTTTCGAGTTAAATCTTCTTCTCATATTGAATATTTCAACTAATCTTCTCATCATATTGAATACCTCCACAAGTTACTTGATTGAAGAAACACCATCATACTGGCAGAAACAGAATACTTTCGATCTATCGAGTCCAGTGTTCTCATCATATCTCATGTTGAATTTGCAGGAACACAATTTTCTTGATATCACGAGTCCAGTCGGATAATATTAAAATATCTCGGCGATCTACTTCATTGAAGAAACATCGTCTGATTTGCAAAAAGACAATTTCCCTGATATATTGAGCCCAGTCGGATCATATTAAACACCTCAGCTATATACTTAGTTTAAAGAAACTCTATCATACTTGCAAATACACAATTTTCCTGATACCTCGAGTGCAGTCTCATCATATCGAATACCTCCGCGATCTACTTGATTAAAGAAACACCATCTGATTTGTAGAAAGACAATTTTCTTGATATCTTGAGTCCAGTCGCATCATAGTAAATGCCTCCGCGATCTACTTGATTGAAGAAAGACCATCTTATGTTCAGAAACACAATTTTCTCGATACCTCGAGTGCAGTATCATCATATCGAATACCTCCGCGATCTACTTGATTAAAGAAACACCATCTGATTTGTAGAAAGACGATTTTCTTGATATCTTGAGTCCAGTCGCATCATAGTAAATGTCTTCGCGATCTACTTGATTGAAGAACGATCATCAAATTGGAAGAAACAGAATACTTTTTATCTCTCGAGCCTAATCTCATCATAATGAATACCTCCTCTAATCTTTTCGTCATATTGAATACCTCCGATACATACTTCATTTAAAAAACTCCATCATACTTGCAAATACACAATTTTCCTGATACCTCGAGTGCAGTCTCATCATATCGAATACCTCCGCGATCTACTTAATTAAAGAAACACCATCCGATTTGTAGAAAGACAATTTTCTTGATATCTTGAGTCCAGTCGCATAATAGTAAATGCCTTCGCGATCTACTTGATTGAAGAACGATCATCAAACTGGCAGAAACAGAATACTTTTTATCTTTCGAGTCTAATCTTCTCATCATATCTAATACCTCCGCGAGCTACTTGATTGAAGAACGACCATCATACTGGCGGGAACAGAATACTTTTGATCTTTCGAGTCTAATCTTCCCATCATATCTAATACCTCCGCGAGCTACTTGATTGAAGAGCCACCATCATACTGGCAGAAACAGAATACTTTCTATCTATCGAGTCCAGTGTTCTCATCATATCTCATGTTGAATTTGCAGAAACACAATTTTCTTGATATCTCGAGCCCAGTTGGATCATATTAAAATATCTCGGCGATCTACTTGATTGAAGAAACACCATCTGATTTGTAGAAAGACAATTTTCTTGATATCTTGAGTCCAGTCGCATCATAGTAAATGCCTTCGCGACCTACTTGATTGAAGAACGATCATCAAACTGGCAGAAACAATACTTTTGATCTTTCGAGTCTAATCTTCCCATCATATCTAATACCTCCGCGAGCTACTTGATTGAAGAGCCACCATCATACTGGCAGAAACAGAATACTTTCTATCTATCGAGTCCAGTGTTCTCATCATATCTCATGTTGAATTTGCAGAAACACAATTTTCTTGATATCTCGAGCCCAGTTGGATCATATTAAAATATCTCGGCGATCTACTTGATTGAAGAAACACCATCTGATTTGTAGAAAGACAATTTTCTTGATATCTTGAGTCCAGTCGCATCATAGTAAATGCCTTCGCGATCTAATTGATTGAAGAACGATCATCAAACTGGCAGAAACAGAATACTTTTTATCTTTCGAGTCTAATCTTCTCATCATATCTAATACCTCCGCGAGCTACTTGATTGAAGAACGACCATCATACTGGCAGAAACAGAATACTTTTGATCTCTCGAGTCTAATCTAATCATAATGAATACCTCCTCTAATCTTTTCATCATATTGAATACCTCCGATATATACTTCATTAAAGAAACTCCATCATACTTGCAAATACACAATTTTCCTGATACCTCGAGTGCAGTCTCATCATATCGAATACCTCTGCGATCTACTTGATTAAAGAAACACCATCTGATTTGTAGAAAGATGATTTTCTTGATATCTTGAATCCAGTCGCATCATAGTAAATGCCTTCGCGACCTACTTGATTGAAGAACGATCATCAAACTGGCAGAAACGGAATACTTTTTATCTTTCGAGTCTAATCTTCCCATCATATCTAATACCTCCGCGAGCTACTTGATTGAAGAACGACCATCATACTGGCGGGAACAGAATACTTTTGATCTATCGAGTCTAATCTTCTCATCATATTGAATATTTCAACTAATCTTCTCATCATATCTAATACCTCCGCGATCTACTTGATTGAAGAACAATCATCAAACTGGCAGAAACAGAATACTTTTGATCTTTCGATTCCAATCTCATCATATTGAATATCTCGGCGATCTACTTGATTGAAGAAACATCGTCTTATTCGCAGAAAGATAATTTTCTTGATTTCTTTAGCTCAGTCTCATAATACTAAATGCCTCCGCGATCTACTTGATTAAAGAACGACCATCAAACTGGCAGAAACAAAATACTTTTAATCTTTCGAGTCCAATCTTCTCATCATATTGAATATTTCCACTAATCTTCTCATTATATCTAATACCTTCGCGAGCTACTTGATTGAAGAACGACCATCAAACTGGCGGGAACAAAATATTTTTTATATTTCGAGTCCAGTCTTCTCATCATATTGAATACCTCTGCGATCTACTTGATCTACATCTTATTTGCAGAATCGCAATTTTCTTTATCTCTCACTCGAGTCCATACTCATCATATTGAATCTAACCGCGATCAACTTGATTGAAGAAATTTTTCATACTCTAGTCCAGTTTCACCGTACTGATTGTGAATCATATATTCTTCCAAAGAAAACTGAAAATTTCTTTTCCGTCAATTTTGATAGAATATTACTCTCCAACGATCTCCAGTCCTTCTCGCAAAGGTATTGCAATACAAATCGTTGATATATTCAGCAAAGTTATTCACTTTAAGTTCGTGTCATACAATTCCATCCTCAGAACACATTATTTGCAGCCCTTGCAGATAAAATGGACAAAACATCATCTTGAATTGCTTTTGAAACTTAAAATACACTTACCTTCAACAATAATTCAAATTTCTGCATCGTCAATAATCCTCAGCTCAGTGCACTCACTGATCGACTTAATTGAAGAAACTCCATCATAACCATACTCGCAGAAATAGAATACTTTTGATCTCTTTTCTCCGGTCAAAATTTTATCTTCCAAATAATGATATCCAATCCTACTTAGAATTTTCAAAAGATAATCGCAAAACATTTAGCATATCTTCTATATATATAAAAGAGAGTTGTGTAAAAGTGCTCCAACACTTATAACATGATATGTGCTGGACCAATTTTCATGGTTTTTGATTTGTTGGATTTGTCTCCGCCACGAGTAGGTCAGTAGATCTTTAAAATACTGAAAAAATTTGACGAATACTTGAAAAACGCGGTTTTTTCCCTAAAGATTCAAATTTCCATTTATACTTAGTAGCCCTGACAACAGAGACAGTTTCGGTCCTGTATAGAAGTAAATAAACAAATGTAGTCAGTCAGTCTACGGCATAGCCTCGAGCAGACCTGACTATTCAACAAAAAAAAAAAAAAAAAAAAATCAAAAAAAAAATTTTTTTTTCCAAATCAAAAAGAAAAATATTTCAAAACAAAAATCTGCAAAAATTCAAAAAAATCAAAAGATTAAAACCTGACTGTTCAAAAAATAAATAAAAAATTCAAAATTCGAAATTCAAAAAAAAAAGTTAATTATTGCAAAGTGTATTTTTGGCTTTTTATATTTTTGGACTTTTCAACTTTATAAACAATAATTGTGCGCGTG
Organism: Drosophila arizonae; assembly: GCF_054131065.1. NCBI lineage: Eukaryota > Metazoa > Arthropoda > Insecta > Diptera > Drosophilidae > Drosophila > Drosophila arizonae. The sequence goes on along the minus strand of NC_142927.1, from coordinate 4,578,763 downwards.
CGTACAGATTCCGATGATCTCAACAGATATGCCCTTTGGATTTAAACGAATTCAATTACCGCTTCGTCTTGCCTTCGCCATGACGATCAACAAGTCACATGGCCAATCTTTGACTATTTGTCGCCTCAATCTAGAAAATGCGTGTTTTTCTCATGGTCAATTGAACGTGGCAAGCTCACGTGTTGGAAAACCATCCGCATTATTTGTTCTTGCACCTGACCAATAAAAGGAAGAATGTCCTTTACCACAAGGTGCTTGAATGAAAATCCGATTAATAAATTGATCAGAGTGTATCCCAACCTGAACAACATAGCTTTCAACAATTTTTTACCTAGAAATAATATAGAGGGCAATGCAACGTTTGCCGGGCCAGCTAGTATTTATTAAAGGGGACATCACATCATCATGTCCCCGCAATTTTTTAGATCCTTTAGAGGAATGAGATCGATTTCATCAAAAATAGAAAACAATATAAATTTAGCTTTGCTTTTAAGCGTGAAAGCTAATTGAGCTCTAATCAATAGGCTCGGAACTGAATGTAAAATTCAAAGAACAATAATAATTCGTTTGAGGTTTATAGAAAACAAATGCTCGTAATTAATTAAATTCAGTTGAGGCTTAGAGAAACACGAAATAGCCTTATCTCTATTCACACTGACATCTAGGCCGGGAGCTTTGTTCGACTAATGCGCCTTTATACACCCATTGATCAATGCGTTATCATTGGCACCATAACTGTTTTGAATACAGCCCATTGGATTGCTTTTGTCAATATAGAATACGTACGTAAGAGACTAAGGCTGACAGTGACACCAATGAATAATCAGCAATGAATTATGTAAATAAGAAATATGTTTATTTAGCGCACTGTTCAATTCATCACTAAAAGAGCCAGACAAAGATATATCTCTCTTTCTAATTAGCCATGCCACACACTAGCGGCGTACACTTATTCTCTCATACTTATTTTTAGAAAATGTTCCAGTAATATCTAAACACAATTGAAAAGGCAACATAACCTGATTAACCATTTTCCATCGGTCAAGAGTACACAACGAAAAAAGCCAACTTCAGGGGTCTCCACATTTCCTATACCCTAGTCCCACAGACCACTGATCAGTATCAGATTCCGTTGTCACTCTTGATCTTGCTACGACTCTTTCAATACGATACGAAGACCTATCCAATTCTCGAATAAAATAGATATATGATGCAGGTCAAGCTAAGGAAAATGACCAGAGAAATATCTATATAGAGTAGGAAGCACCGTTCACCGCTGTTTCAACGAATCCTGAAACTGATACCAAATTTGCAGCAGGAAAATTCTACTAGACCAAAATCTCCTTATCAGACGCTCATTGCCCGATTAAAAATATATCACACTTAGATTAAAGTAATATGTAAGAACTAGGAATAGAAAACATCGCTTTATCGGGCAACAACATCATAACTGACGAATCATACCAACATCGTTTGCTGGGGTTGTAAAATATGACAAAACATGATATCAAATCCCCACCTAGGCTTCACAGCTATTATGTTAAAAGTAGGATAAAAATACATCGCTTGAACCACTCCTTACATCAAACCAAAAAAATATTCTCAGCAGTCCACGTGACTTGGAAATATACAAGAAATAGGAATAGGAATGGGAATATGAATGGAACGCGTCGAATTTACGGACGACAACCAAGGCATTACATTAGGGTAATATGTAAGAATTAACAATAGAAGACATCGCTTTATCGGGCGACAATATCATAACTGACGAATCATACCAACATCGTTTGCTGGGGTTGTAAAATATGACAAAACATGATATCAAATCCCCACTTAGGCTTCACAGCTATAATGTTAAAAGTAGGATAAAAATACATCGCTTGAACCACTCTTTACATCAAACCAAAAAAAATATTCTCAGCAGTCTACGTGACTTGGAAACATACAAGAAATAGGAATAGGAATGGGAATATGAATGGAACGCGTCGAATTTACGGACGACAACCAAGGCATTACATTAGGGTAATATGTAAGAATTAAGAATAGAAGACATCGCTTTATCGGGCGACAATATCATAACTGACGAATCATACCAACATCGTTTGCTGGTGTTGTAAAATATGACAAAACATGATATCAAATCCCCACCTAGGCTTCACAGCTATTATGTTAAAAGTAGGATAAAAATACATCGCTTGAACCACACTTTACATCAAACCAAAAAAATATTCTCAGCAGTCCTCGTGAGATTTTTAAAAAATGTCGTTCAGTCCGGACTTTTCTAATAACCGTAAGTGCTTAAATTGTGCTAATTAATTTGAATAAATAGAAACAAATTAATTAATTAAATCGTTTAATTTTCAGATCAAATATCAAGCTGCAATTGTTCACAAACTATTGGGCGCCGTGAACAACTTGTTCTTGAACTAACAGAACAAGTTCGTTCGTCACGTGGTAAGTGTGTCACGATATTTTATTTAAAATTATCTCATAAATTTTTTTTACTTATTTTTCAGTGGTTCAGAAAAAACTGGATATTCTTGTGGAGGAAATTAATTCTTTAAGAGGTATAAATATGCATACCTATATATATTTAATTTAAATATATTAAAACTTAGCTGACCAAAAAGTAACACACGAAAAAATGTGGGTCCTTGTGGAAGCTTCCTCCGAGCAGACTGCCACCATAAAAGGACTTACAAAACAGCACGGACAAGGACAACAAGTGGCTAAACAATTTCCAATCCAGACCGTAGAATCCCTTAAGGAACTAAATACGGAAATTAACAACACAAACCGAGAGCTTTATGTTAGTATAAACACAGTTTCAATTGTTTCTTAAATCCGAATTCATACTTTGTTTACAGATTGATGCGATTAGGATCCATATTATGACTGGGGGAATTTTAAAAAATTTAAAGAATATTTTGGCTAATCCCGTTGTATTAGCATACAATGTAGATGGCGTTCAAGGCAAAGCTGCCTTAAAAAAAGATAGCGCATTCTATGACGTTTTAATTGGTAAGTATTATTTAATTCATTGCCGATTTAATTACAAAATTTAATCTTCATATTTGTTCCCTAGATGAAATAAATCTGGTTGATGGCAATGGATAGGCCGAAGAGCAACTGAGAAAGGCCATGCAGCTGCAGAAAAAGCGTTTTTTTTTTTTTTAATTCATGCGTCAACAAAAAAAAAAACTGAAAATTAATTTTTAAAATAACAAAATTATAAATATTTCAAATCACTAGTAAGTAGTGATTTTACCAGCTACGAACCAGTTACCAGTACTAGAGGGATACTATACTCCAACACAAAAAAGTGAAGTTAATGGAAGCGATTCCATTCAACCTTCTTAGATGTATTTAGGTGCTTAAGATAGACAAAAACTATCAAATAAAAATTTTAAAAAATACACTACACCTATACACTTTAATGAAGGAAACGAAGACAAAAGAAGAATAGTAAAGAAAACCGAAACGAGACAATCAAAACACCAACCTGCAAAACTTTTCATAAATCACATGTAAGATAATAGCAAATAGTATCCAAAATGTAAAAAAAACAAGAAGGAAGAAAAGAGATAAAATGCTTATTAAAGCATTTTGTCTCTCAAGGTTGCATATTTCTCCACAATTAGCGTCCCCAAATAACAGCACACCCACAGCGTTTTTCACGCGGTATAACCTTCCTATAGTCTTCCGAAAATTCATGCCAATGGGGATTTCCGAGATGCCAGAGTGAATGAAATAAATGCGTTGCAACGTTGGATGAATCGTCACAATCACAAAGGAATACCCAATGCATGGAATGTCTTGAATTAACTTGAAGGTGGATTAATAGCTCTCTTTATGCTAATTTCTGGAATTATAATCCTGGACACCTTGGGGACATATATCATTATAATGGACAAATGCACCCTGCGGAACGCAGATGTTTAGATGGGGAGGAGTTAGGACTACTGACATATCTAAGGAGGCTGGAGAGTCCCGTCAGACACAGCCTCAGGGGGACCTGACTGAACTACGCTGGTTGTTATGACAAACACCTTTGTACCCTGTCTACACATTCACTAACACATAATTAATCAAACTACTATTGTATTTCACTTCACATCTAATGTAATACTAACATTTGAGATCTACACACAGTAGGCGTCAACAAATTTACTATATTATACAGTAGTATAGGGGTAAATAAATAAATATAGTCAGTCAGTCTACGGCACAGCTACAGGCGGACCTGACTGTTCAGAAAAAAAAAAAAAAAAAAAAAAAAACAGTAGAACTGATATGGCTCAGTTTATATTCGGACGAGAGATTTTAGACCTATTGTTACTAAATTATATAAAATATATTACTTCATTGAATACAAATGTATTTATATTCACAAGAACTCAACACAGCGTCCCTTCATTAGTACTCTAGTGTGGGAGCGCTTAACTTATATATTCAAAAATAGGATTCGAAGTCATCACTTTTCGGGCGACAACCATCGCAATGAGATAAGTGCAATACAAAACAATGCGTCTCAAATATCTTCTCCGTCAAACATCTCTAAATTGGAGTTTAATACACTTACCTCAAACAGTAGTGAAAATTTCTTGATTTTCCATAATCGCCACTCACCGATCTACTTTATTGAAGAAACTTCAGCACAACCAATCTTGCATAAATAGAATTCTTCTGCTCTCTTGACTCCAATCTTACTTGACTTGGGCTCTTGACTTCTGATCTCACTCCAAACAATGGTCCATCTCATAATTCGCTTTTTCGGGCGACAGCTATCCCAACACTCGGACCGCATACTCAGAGAGAGTGATTCGTTGAATATGTACGCTTTCGATCCTCTGAGTATACTCTATACTCAGGAAAATGCAGCTAAATACGCTGCAGCTCACCAACAAAAATATACAAAATCCAAAAAAAAACAAAAAACAAAAAAACAAAAACAAAAACAAAATAGGCCGTACAAAGAAAATGGGAACTTTTCAATTCAATAAAACTTTTTTAAAAATTTCAAAATAGACCATACAAAAAAAAAATATATATATATATAAGTTAAGACTTTTGACAATCTAGGAAGGCTGGAGAGTCAAGTCAAACATTCAAGGGGAGAACCTAACCAGCTGAACAGATTTAGTTCAGTTTATATTCGGACTAGAGAGAGTTTAGACCTATTGTTCCAAATTGTATAAAATATATTATACCTATTGTTCCAAATTATATAAAATATATTATTTCATTGAACACAAAGTTGTCATATATTCACAAGAACCCAACACAGCGTCCCCAATCACTAGTACTCTAGTGTGGGAGCGCTTAACTGGCGCCCGAGCAGGGACCCACATTCTTCACGGAAATAAAGGGAAATGTTGACGTGTCAATAATTCTATAAAAAGAACTTATTAAAAAAGCAAGTACAAATAAATTGCTTCAATCCAATTGGGCAATTGTTGGCAAAATTACGAAGTACTTCTGCGATTTGCAAAGTAATGAGGTGAAAGTCCTTGCCATAACATAATAATACAATAAATAATAACATAATTTCTAGGAAGTAGATAATTCTATAACATAAAAGAAATCGTGGCTAAATGGTGGTATTTGCAATACCTAGGTTCAAATCCGTGCCGAGACGACTCTTAAAACGAAAATACAAGAAATTTGCAGGCATAATGGTGGTACGAGATTGATTCTCGTATCGAGGTTCAAATCCTTGCCGTAAGAAAAATGTCATAAAAAATAAACGTCACAATTTCCACCCGTGTTGAATGATGGGTTTCCGTATAAATTCAAAGAAACCTAGTGGTCAAAGTTAAGTTTAAAGCACTAACTATATAACAAAATTAGAAGGCGGTTGTCTGGAAATCTCTAATCAACAAACAAAGCATAAATATGCAAAAATAAAAACATGAATTGCAGAGACCTTCTATTCGATCGTGGAATAACCCTTACCTTAGTAGGTCTTAGAACCAAAGAGGAATACTTTGGGCTTCCCTTTCGGAAGAGAATAAGTCTGGCAACAATAGTAAGAGAGAGAAAGTAAGAGATAGACCAGATGATTGTGGAACCACCCTCACCTAAGTAGGTCTTAAACCAAAAAGGATCCTGAGGGCTTCCCAAGCCATATAAAATAATAAATATCGGTAATATAATACAATTAGTAATTCAAGTAATTCTATAACAGTAAACGCAATAACAAAGTGGTAATACACATAACACATGTAATGCAAAACAAGTAATAATTCAATGAAATAATATAAAAGAAATAATATTCACGTCAACTATTTAACTATTCAACTATTTCAGCTATTTGTTTGATTTAAAAAAGGTGTTACGACCATGAGAGAACATTACTAATATATTTATCTCCACAGCAAGCAATTCAACGAGACGATTGTAAATATTTCCTTATGACTACTGGAAACGGTAAACAGTAGCAGCTTGAAAACAATGAAAAGTTGATTTAATGTAGGAAATTAGATCAGCATAGTAGGCCTTGCGTCGAATTGAATTGAAAGAAATCCGACAAAAGGTTAAAAATTAAAAAAAAAAAATAAAATAAAATAAAAAAAATAACTGAAATAAATAGAAGAATAATATAGCAAGAATAAAATAGAAGAATAATAACGGGTAACAAGTAAAATGGAAAATATTAATGGAACGTTTCAAGGGTTAAGCGCGGCAATAAGCGTGTTGGCCGATCAATTTTCGAGTCTCAAGGAAGATTTGAAGCAATTGAATAGGAAAGTGGATCGTTTGGAAAAGGAAGATACTAATGAGTCTCTCATAGAGGAACAAACCTCACTGGCCCGTCCACGTTCGGAGCTTGAATTAAATGAAATTTCGTCATTGCCGGACTGTGTTAAAGTGTTGCCGACAATTGAGCGAAACCCTTCAGAATATGCCTCGTGGGTAAACAGGATCGAGTCCGTACTTGAAGATTATTCTATTATCAAGGAAAAACCACTATATCGCTCAATAATTTTACATATACGAGAGAAAGTAATTGGAGATGCCGATATTTCACTGTCATCGTACGGTGTACAAAATGATGATTGGCCTGAAATGAAGCGAGTTTTACGATTGCATTATGCTGATAAAAGGGATGTTCGAACTTTGGAATATGAATTGAATCAAATGATTCAAGGCAACAGCGACATGAAAACATTCTATAAACAGGTTAAAAGTCACTTTTCTTTAATTTTACAGGCCTTAAAAGCAAGCGAGCAACGAGTCGCAGTATTGCCCGCATTAATAGAATCATATAGAGATAGAGCTTTGGATGTTTTCATAAGGGGACTAAACGGTGACCTACCGAGGATGTTAGCAGTTAGCAAGCCTAAAAATTTACCGGAGGCTTATGCCATTTGTGTGAATTTACAGAATATTTCATTAAGAAGTAATGGTGCAAAAAGGACATATATGCCTCGTAGAATAAATGATTATCAACAAACAAGATTCGTGACTCATCTTCATGGGAGTGGCCAAAGACCAATTTTTCAAGATAGACGACCGATAAATACACGAAACTATTCGGCTCCAAGGGCAGCAACTACAAACCATACTGGCGATTCAAATCTGAACAAAATTAAGAGAGATGGAGCTGTCAAACGAAATCTGAATGATGGAATAAATCCATTCTCTAAGATGCAAAGAGTGAACCATATGGACACTGTGATATCTTTTTATCGAGGATAATCGATAAATTTATTTAGTCTTGTCTCAAGACTATATCGACTCATCGTCGCCCTGATCAAGAATAAATAAACTTTAGGGGTCTGCCACATCTCCTTCTGCCTTTTTAATGGGTTCAGGGTATAACAAGGCGTCTCAAATATCTTCTCCGCCAAACATCTCTAAATTGGAGTTTAGATACTCTCTGTTCACTATAAACCCCATATTAATACGCTTACCTCAAACAGTAGTGAAAATTTCTTGATTTTCCATAATCGCCACTCACCGATCTACTTTATTGATAAAACTTCAGCACAACCAATCTTGCATAAATAGAATTCTTCTGCTCTCTTGACTCCAATCTTACTTGACTTGGGCTCTTGACTTCTGATCTCACTCCAAACAATGGTCCATCTCATAATTCGCTTTTTCGGGCGACAGCCATCCCAACACTCGGACCGCATACTCAGAAAGAATGATTCGCTGAATATGTACACTTTCGAGCCTCTGAGTATACTCTATACTCAGGAAAATGCAGCTAAATACGCTGCAGCTCACCAACAAAAATATACAAAATAAAAAAATAAAAATGTTTCAAAATAGGGCATACAAAAAAAAAAAAAAAAAAAAAATCCAAAATAGGCCGTACAAAGAAAATTGGAACTTTTCAATTCAATAAAATTAAAAAAAAAAAAAAAAAATGTTTCAAAATAGGCCATAAAAAAAAAATATATATATATATATGTATATCCAAAAAAAAACATAAAAAAATTGTTGCACAACAAGCAATACAAATAAAAAAATAAAAAAAAACAAAAAAAATACAAAATAGGCCGTACAAAAAAAAAAAATTAGAAAAAAAGGAAGTTTGAACTCAACGAGAGCCCGAAGGAAACTGAATGCTTATGCCTTATGTTGGCTACCCAGTCGATTTTTACGGAGCAGGGTCGCAATGACGATAGATTTTAGAAATGTGCCCCACTATGATAATCTTTATCGATAGATGTTACTCAGATAGAGTACAGCATTCGTTGCATATGTACGCCTTCGATCCTCTGAGTATACTCTATACTCAGGGAAATGCAGCTAAATACGCTACAGCTCACCAAGAAAAAAAAAGAATTTAACAAAAAAATAATTATAACAAAAAAATGTTTTCAAAAACAGGCCATACAAAAAAAAAACAAAAAAAAAAACAAAAAACAAAAAAAAAACAATATTTATATCCAAAACAAATATACAAAAAAAAATATATAAGAAAAAATTTTCGCAATGCAGGACACATATAAAAAAAAAAGGAACTTTAATACACTTCAACAAATTCTTCAATAAACAAAAAAAAAAAAAAAAGGAAGTCTGAGCTCAACGAGAGCCCGAAGGAAACTGAATGCTTTTGGCTTATGTTGGCTACCTAGTCGATTGCTACGGAACAGGGTCGCAAAGACGATAGGAGATTTTAGAGATGTGTCCCACTATGATAATTTTTTATCGATAGATGTTAAGAGGAGTTAACAACAGTTAACAAAAAAATAACCACCTCAGCAAGGGTTACCTGAAAGGTGGAATTGTTACATCGACTTTAAATAATTCGAATAATTCAATGATATTAATATTTCAATAAAAAAGAATAGGCAAAGTGAATTAACTGAACTGAACAGCTGGACACCAGTCTTTATCCGCAATATTACATATGTATTAACTTAAGCTAACAGCTCACATATTTTGCAAAGTAAAAATCTGAGGAAATACTTTTAACTACTATAAATATATAAATATGTTTACGGTACCTTTTTTCCAATACAAAATCTAATTGTTTCTCCAGCTCATACTGCAAGCTGAAAAAAGAGGAGAAAAGAAAATCATTGTTAAAACACATTTGAAATCACTTCGATTTGCTTATGCTAATAGTCTAATTATTACGCCCTAATTGCGACCAATAGATGTTTACGCTCATTCACGAATCTGAAGTGACTATTTAAGCTTTGTGCAATGACCTTATTGCTATCCATCTGTCCGCTATGGAAGCTACAGATTAAAAATTTTAAACATACATACATACACCTTCAAATAAGGTGTTAGGATTTTCCCGGTATGAATTCAGTGCAAAGCACTTGCAATTTTGAATGAATACCCGCGTTGACAACTCAAATTGAAAAATATATGGCGAATCTATGCTCAGTGGAGCAAATAGGCAGAGCTGCATCTTTTACAGTTTCGAAAGTAGAAATTTTCACGACTAAATTACTATTAATATGCCCTATTGATAAATAAATATTCTGCAGTCGCAACATGCTTATTAATTTTCAATAAATATATATTGGGTTTCAAAATTTAATGGAACAAAATTTAAATGCTGGCTCCCGCACTCATAGATAAAACAAAAAAAAAAAACAACAACAAAAATACTTCAATAAAATAGAAAAAGAAACAGGAGCTGTCGAGCTTAATTGACTGCTTCATACTCGTTCAATGCCGAATACGAGCCACATTTATTGAAGACCATACTTGACTGACCCATCTGGCAGCCTTATATCTTCTGACAGAGATGCCAGATATGCTTTTTTAATCCAAAGAGGACAAATCAAAAGCGAGTAAGTCGATCAGATGCTCAGATCAGATATTGCTCTACAGTCTCAATAGACGTCGCCAATGATATTCCAAAATCGGTCAACTTTGGAACAAATTCAGCATGTCTGATGAGGCTAATTTCTTATTGAATGGGTCGGTAAATAAGCAAAATTGCCGTATTTACGCAAATGAAAATCCTCACGTAATTCAAATGGTTCCTCTTTACAACTACAAAATAACTATTTGGTGCGGCGTTAGCGCGAAACCTATAATTGGGTCGTTTTTCTTCGAAAATAAAGATGGTCAAGCTGCTGCCGTCAATCAGGAGCGTTATCGCGATATGATAGCAATTTTTGTTATGCCAGTTATTCGTCGAAAGCGTGTGAGGAGGTTCTGGTCTCGACAAAACGGCGCTCCACAGCACACAGCTCGCATCCCAATCGATTTATTAAAGAAATTCTTTTCTCGTCAACATAAATAAGTTGTGTTTGTTTTTGATATAAATAAATAAAAGACAGGAGTCCGTCGAATATGGACAACCCTGTATATATATCAATATTATTTTATAGGTCTAGACAGGTATATGAATAGGAATTTTAGAGGACTTGTCAAACTTTGAGATATAGATGTAGCCACGCCCCTAGTTTGCATATTATATATATATTATTGTGTATTACATGTATTATTTTATTTTTTAATTTGATGTTTATATGTTATACATCTTATCCGATCTTAAAACACATATACTCTCTTGTTCACATGTGCCGAACGAGTAAAAAAACGTAGAGCTGGCAGCGTAATTAAAAATTGTTATCAATTTCAATGGCTAATTGTGGTGTATTTGTAACGGCTTTTGTATGCGTATGTGTAACTGTTTATATAAAGTTGTGTGAGTTCAGCGACTGGTCAACTCTTTGTATACAGATGCATAGATTACAAAGCATGCTGCCCAAATACCAAATGCGAGCACGAACTACAGACAACAGACAACAGACTATAGAACAGATACAGGTATAGGTAAAAGTACTGGCACAGGCACAAAGGTACACTTACAGTGGACAGGTTATTAGATAGGAATTTAAATAAAATAAAAGCAAAGCAAGTGAAAAGAGAGCATCAAAGAACTTTTCAATTGGATACCCTGTAAAATTGAGCTTTAAATTAGCATAAACAAATTTGTGTTAAAAAGGGCGAACCTAATGAAAATGTCCAAATTGTAACAGACAGAAGGGGCTGAGCCGCTGATGCCTTCAAATTTGACTTTTTGCCCTTGACTAATGCATATCAATGGAAATTAGGGTTGTCGAAAATATATCAAAATATTAATATATCGATTTATTTTTGTATAAAAAATATAACTACATCGGAATATTTTTTTTTGCCTAAATATCTAATATTTTTTGAGACATTTTTGACCTATTTGAGTGAACCAAGCGAAAAGTACAAATTATTCCGGCTTTAAAAACGGAGCATCCAAATGCAATTTGTGCCTTAAAGTAATACAAACAAGTACCTAAAACATCAAATATGGCATACGAAAAAAAAAAAACTATGATAATTTTGAATACCGAATGCTGGAGTTAAGCGGTCTTTTATCATATAAATATGAAATACTTATTCTTTTTATTGGGACAAACTACAAATTTTTTGTAGGAAAAAAGTTTTTTAAAAAAATCGAAAAATATTGATATATCAATATTTTTAATGTTGCATATCAAATATGATATTGATATTTTTTCAAAACTTAAAATATCATCGATACGATATTCTAAAAATATTCAACAACCCTATTAGAAATGCGAAACTGTATTTTTAGGCGAAAATGTCGCCAAATGTATTCAAAAACAATATACCCTTTAACTAACGTGAAAAAGCTAAGTAAATTTTGGTAAATATTATCAAAATTTGTGACGCATAAGCCATGTGAACACATGTTTGGCTAACAATAAAGCATAGTAGGCATATAGGTGGGTGTGTGTTTGTCTGGGTGTATGTATGTGACGTTATATTCAATTGTTGTTGACTGTTGCAAACTGTTAGCATAGAGTGAAGATGCAGGCATATATACATACGGACAATAAACACATACACAAACACACACACATATAAATATTTATATATATGTGTATATTCAGTCTACTGTCGGGTTATTACCGCTCATTTCTACCCTTGAACACCTCTAACAGGCCAAACTAATATACCCAGGATAATGGTAGATATATCAACAACTTTCCGAGTTTTTTAGATAACGTTGTCTTTTTCAATTAAAATTTTTCGCCTGAATATATTGAAAAACTGCAAGTCTGAAAATCCCATTACTTCTTCACATTCGAGCATTTATATTGCTTATTGCATTTCAAATAAACTTTTTCTCCAAAAATCCAAAACTGAAATCCGATTCTTGTTGATTGAAAGTTAGTTCAATTTCAATCAACAGGAATTGGATTTGAGTTTGGACCTTGTGTTATAAAATTAGACTTCAGTATTTTACGTAATAGTTGTGTAAGTGTATTTAGTTAGTTTAGTCTTAAGTTGGCTATGCATTTTCTGCTCGCAGCATAACTTTCATAATTAATTTATCGGACAAATTAAGTTGTCACTTGTCCTAGCGGCTGACACACGAGCCTATTATGACGCAGACGCAAACTGCACACACATGAAACCCTATTAATATACGTAAGTGTATTGGGCTAGGGCGGGAAAAGTTAGAGAAAACTCCATTAGCTGATGTGCTTGGCTTTAGACAGCAAAATCCAAGTTTAAATTCAGTCATTCAGTTTATGTCAAGCTACTTGGTTATTAAACAAGTAAGAAGGCTATAGTTGAGACTGCTCGACTAGGAGATACCCTGGACCCTCCAAGCTTTCAAAACGTGTTCATAATGTTCAAGTTTATGTGAACAAGTATCTAGTACTAATTGGTGGCAAAGGGGGTATCCAAAATCTGTACATTACAAAATCTTTATATTCATCAAATGTATACACAGTAAATTTGAAGTCTCCACGTCTAATAGTATTTAAATTAGATTGAAAAAAATAAATAAATTTATCGATTATCCTCGATAAAAAGATATCAAATGAGAATTTCTGCTCTATAGATCTTATACTTCTGAGATCTAGGCGTTCATACGGACGGACGTACGGACAGACGGACAAGACTATATCGACTCATCGTCGCCCTGATCAAGAATAAATAAACTTTAGGGGTCTGCCACATCTCCTTCTGCCTATTAAATACTTTTAACAAAACATTTTTAATGGGTTCAGGGTATAACAAGGCGTCTCGAATGTCTTCTCCGCCAAACATCTCTAAATTGGAGTTTAGATACTCTCTGTTCACTATAAGCCCCATATTAATACACTTACCTCAAACAGTAGTGAAAATTTCTTGATTTTCCATAATTGCCACTCACCGATCTACTTTATTGAAGAAACTTCAGCACAACCAATCTTGCATAAATAGAATTCTTCTGATCTCTTGACTCCGATCTTACTTGACTTGGCTCTTGACTTCTGATCTCACTCCAAACAATGGTCCACCTCATAATTCGCTTTTTCAGGCGACAGCCATCCCAACACTCGGACCGTATACTCAGAGGGAGTGATTCGTTGAATATGTACGCTTTCGAGCCTCTGAGTATACTCCATACTCAGGAAAATGCAGCTAAATACGCTGCAGCTCACCAACAAAAATATAAAAAATCAAAAAAAAAAAAAATGTTTCATTCCATATACAAAAAAAAAAAAAAAAAAAAAAAAACCAAACAAAAAAAATCCAAACTAGGCCGTACAAAGAAAATTGGAACTTTTCAATTCAATAAAATTAAAAAAAAAAAATTCAAAATGGACCATACAAAAAAAAAAAAAAAAAAAAAAAATGAAAAAATATATGTATATGTATATCCAAAACATATACCAAAAAAAATTGTTGCAAAACAGGCCAAACAAATAAAAAAAAATTAAAAAAAAAAAAAAAAAAAAATAGGCCATACAAAGAAAATGGGAACTTTTCAATTCAATAAAATTAAAAAAAAAAATTCAAAATAGGCCATAAAAAATATATTTATATATATATATATATATATATATATATATATATATATATATATATATATGTGTGTGTGTATATGTATATACGAAAAACATATACAAAAAAAAAATTGTTGCAAAACAAGCAATACAAATAACAAAAAAAATTTAAAAAAAATCCAAAATAGGCCATACAAAAAAATTAGAGCTTTTCAATTCAATAAGACAAAAAAAAAAAAAAAAACGAGAGCCCGAAGGAAACTGAATGCTTATGGCTTATGTTGGCTACCTAGTCGATTATTACGGAGCAGGGTCGCAATGACGATAGGAGATTTTAGTGATGTGCCCAACTATGATAATTTTTATCGATAGATGTTACTCAGATAGAGTACAGCATTCGTTGCATATGTACGCCCTCGATCCTCTGAGTATACTCTATACTCAGGGAAATGCAGCTAAATACGCTACAGCTCACCAGGAAAAAAAAAAATTAACAAAAAAATAATTATAACAAAAAAAATTGTTCAAAAACAGGCCATACATAAAAAAAAAAAAAAAAAAAAAAAAAAAAAAAAAACAATATATATATCCAAAACAAATATACAAAAAAAAAATATATATAAGAAAAAATTTTTCCAATGCAGGACACATATAAAAAAAAAGGAACTTTAACACACTTCAACAAATTCTTCAATAAAAAAAAAAAAAAAAAAAAAAAAAGGAAGTCTGAGCTCAACGAGAGCCCGAAGGAAACTGAATGCTTTTGGCTTATGTTGGCTACCTAGTCGATTCCTACGGAACAGGGTCGCAAAGACGATAGGAGATTTTAGAGATGTGTCCCACTATGATAATTTTTTATCGATAGATGCTAACAGGAGTTAACAGAAAAATTAACACCTCAGCAAGTGTAAGCTGAAAGGTTGGATTGCCACATCAAGTTTAGATTGCTAGGAATTAATTGTCATTACATAATGCTGCTGAGCCGAATAATACAATGATATTAAAATTTCAATAAAAAATCGTTTAAAAAAAATAGACAAAGCGTAATTTAAAAAGCTTTACAGTAACTGAACAGCTGAACAACAGACTTTTTCCGAAATATTTCAATCGAGTAGAAAAAATTGCATATCTGTTACTGTTAACGCCAGATCCCAATAACAAGAATTGCTTTTGCCACACCATACCATGTGATGCTATTAACAGCATTCGGTTAATAACACAACCCCAACACCAGTTCTCCTACTGGTTCGCGGTACTTAGCGCCCCCGCGCCTCCCCTCTACTTGTCGCTTTCCTCTCCTGGTAATGACACTTTGGTACACATCTATTACAAATATTTTATATGGATGCACAGCTTTCATCCCACAAATAAAGACGAGGAAACTACAACCCGGTCTTTTTACTTATCGGCGACGCCACCACTCTAACAGTTACCTTAAGCTAACACCTCACATATTTTGTAGGTTTAAAAGTGTTCAAGTTAGGCTGACAAAACAAAATAAATTTTTCGATAAATCTCGATAAAAAAATGATCGGACGAGTTATCGAAAAAATATGATACGCTGCGTATGGTATACTCTTATAACTTCTGAGATCTAGGCGTTCATACGAACGGACAGACGGACAAGGTTACATCAACTCAGCTCGTCATGCTGACAAATATATATACTTTATGGGGCCTCCGATGATTCCTTCTGCCTGTTACATACTTTTCATTTTCAATGGGTTCAGGGTATGACAAGTAAGGGTGTTCGCGTTAGCACTAACCGACTGGGACATACCAGGTAACTCTTCTAACTTTCTATCTACATAATGTTGTTTTTAAGGGAATAATGATAATGACAATGACAGAAAATGATTGTTTATAAATGAAATTCCTTAACTTGAGCGTGAGTTCTCTACAAACGCCCTTAAATAAATTGACGTGAATACGCATAATGCCAAGGCAAAGAGAGCCTATGTAAGGCCTAGATAGGTTAAGTTGCTCTTAGCAAAAAATCGAATCGATTTGAACCCAATACCAAATATTTTAAAACCAAAAAGCAAATCTTGTCCCATTCATTTGCGATTCATGTCGCGTCTGAACGTTTTTTGCTTGCTTGTCTTTGGCATTTTTGACTTGATCCAAAATAGTTCGATGTTAAAGGTGTTAAATGACGACCACAACAAAATCGCAAGTGAATAATACAAATTTACAAATTGGTTCAGGTTTACGGTTACTCAATTTGTAGGCCAAACATTTTAAATGGAGCTGCGCGGGAACTGGAGGCAAGCAAATTTAGATGAACTGTCATCGTATGGAATATTGAGTTGCATACATAAATTTATATTTTTATGGATTATTTCTAGAAGTTGACCTGAGTCCCCGGGCCTGCCGCATTTTGTCATAAAAAGTTTCATGCACAAATTGAAATTTTCCTTTTTATTTCTTTTGTTTTTTTTTTTTCGGCAGCTCATCGAAGCGTTACTATAATCACTTTTTTGCATGCAGACACACCCACCAACACGCACATTGCCACACACCTGCGTGGAGCTTTACCAGTTTCACAGTTGGAGTTGTACTTTGTACTCATGTCTGGAATTTCCAATTCTCAGTTAACAAAGCAACTTACTTGTCCTCTCTTGCATTTTTGCTTCGAGCTCTTCTCTGCGTTCCCCCTAGTACACCACCCCCTTTATCTGCTTTTCAGTCCTCTAGTCCTACTGCTCTTCTGCCTTCCTTCCATTCTTTCTTCTCCCTTCTTCTCTGCTTACACTCTATCCTCTTTTCCGCCTGTGTCATCACTCTCTCTTCGCCCCCTTTCTACTTCTTGCTCTTCCCTCTCCCTCATCAACGACCGCTCCCTGCACTAACTCTGTGTCTCCTTCCCTATCTCAACTGTCGCCTGTCACCTATATGGTCTACATCCACCCACCCTTGCTCTCTCCTCTTCATCTTCATTTTTTCTTTCTTTATTCATCTACTTCCTCTTTCTATTCTCCTTCTCCTCCACTCCCAAGGTCCCTTTCCACCGTTTTTCAATTTTATATTGCTCTCTTTATCAATCTTTAAAACAATTTAACAAGTCACATTTTCTTTATCGCCTTTATAATTTCCCAACATTTTTCATTCTCATCTGGCATATAGATCTATTATCAATAGCACTTCAGCATTATAATACCATTTTTTCTGTTTCGATGCATGAATCGTCTGTCTTATTTACTCAGCACAATGCCATATAGGTATTACAATAATTCTCTCTCTTTACACATTCCAGTCGAGAGACGATTCTCTCCAGCTCTTATCAAGCTTGCATTACGTAGCATTGATAGGGCACATATGCCCTATAAAATGAACCAACGATGCGGCCGTAATCAAAAGTCAAAGTCACCAAAAGGCAAACTCTACCAACCCCTCTCCCTTAACTCAACCACGCCCACAATCTACCAGCCATCCCGCTGACTTCAGCAATTTCCAGTTCCGAATCTATGAAGCGCCGCTGCAATTCAACTTTTTGCTCAATTTTTTCTATATATCGATATATATATATATATATAAATATATATATATAAATATATACTATATACCATATAAGTATTGGGGGTATACTCGTACTTTCGTTAATTACGTTGCCCAAGCACTTGACCATATAATCGATGTATAATGAAAATGCGTTGCTTGCATCTTATCATTTCTTTTGCGTTTTATTATTTTTCCTTATTTGTTGTTGATTTTTTTGTAAATTTTTTGTTGGGGACACAAAAATAGCAACTCACCAGAGAACATGAGAGAGACAGGGAGAGAGTGAGAGAACCGGTTGTAAAAACTTGGCTGTGGGCAAGGCAGGGAAAATATACATATATCGCCATCTACATATATATATATATAAATATATTGATATATATATATATATATATATATATATATATATATATATATATATATATACATATTATGAACTATGCGACAACAGGTCCAACATTGTTGCGATTTTAACAACAAAAAGTGGTTTGCTCCAGTCCCCAACTTTGGCCATGTCCGCTCTTTGCCCCGCTTAAGGTCGTCTGTAGAACGGAACCCGGAGCCAACGAATGAGATGCGCAAGAATGATAATGAGAAAACCAGCCGAGCAACGTTCTCGATATATCGCAAATGATTATTACGCACCAACATGATCATCATCATCATGATTGCCGGCAAACATCGATGACGCCGGCCCAGGAATGTGCCAAGCCACCCACCTTCTCCCTCTCACCCACTCCCTCTGTATCTCTCTCTCTCTCTCTCTCACTCTCTCGCGGCAAAAACAGCAGGCGAAACAAGTTTCGCTCAGTGAGCTGCGATCTACGAGCCGCATCGCATATACTGTCAAGATCGTTCATAAACAGACCAAAGATCGAATCGGATGGTATGGTCTGGTCTGGTATTATAAACGGGGTTGCCGCGAGGGGCCGGGACAACAGGCGGAAGACAGGTGCAACGCATTGCACATGCAACAACTGCCAACTGGCAACAACTGCCAACTGGCTTACAGGTTGTTCGCTTGCTCAGTACATGCTGTGCCAAAAGGTACCGAAGATCAGGTTTCTGTTTAGGGATTATCATGGAATATCACGTGCAGAGTGTAACCAATTATTTAACACATAACGCGCATTCAACAAGAAATTAAAAAACGAATTCCAAAATTTGATAACAAACTATGCAATAAGTGAATGAGATGTACTAGGTGGTACAGAATTAGCTTTAAGATCTGTTAAAATAAGCAAAGCTAATAGCTATAGAAATCAGAGCTTAATCCTCAGCTGATTCCATATATTTTAATAAAGAACAAACTTGACTTTCTGTCAAGATTAGCCACTGATTCCAGAACAAGTTTAAAGATGACAAAAATTAGAAGATCAGAATTATAGTTTAAATAAAAAGGTGCGAATTCAAATTACGCTAAGTCAATGATCTTGAACTGATTTCAGACAGATAAACAAATCAAATTAAAAAAAAATAAAATAAATAAATAAATCATATAACATCTGTTAAATTCGGCTCTTAATAAAGGTATATACAAGCTAAAGAACATATTAGGATCTAGAAAGAAATTCAGCTGTATATATATAGTCCAAGCATATGGGGCACTATCTAAATATATTATATACATATACATATATGTATACTCTAAAAATACTATAGATTTATTTGTTTAAAAGATGGAATCAGCTGATTCAGATTAGTTCCGAACAATATGCTGTAAAATCCCTTGAAGTCATTTAAATTACTGTCAAATATATTTAGATCAGTCAAGTTACATATATAACTCTAAGCTATATGAATGTTGATAAACCATTTCAATATGAATACGTAGAGTACATGGTATGCTAATACAATCCGATTCGTAGATATATGTACATATATGACTAGCGACGTGCGTAAATGAAAATCGAAATTAAAAATCTCTCGAGTCGATTTGCTCTGCTAAGCAAAAAATCGCCCGCGCAATGCGCTTTCAGTGCTTAAGTGTTATATTGTTTAAACAATTTTTGTAGTTAAAAAAACATTAACCAACAGCAACAACAACAACAACAACAACAGCTAAATACCAGACCAGCAATAGTTGGAAAAAAAAACACCCGAAGATTTAAATTCAATATAAACTAAAAACATCAGAATATGAAGAAGAAGAATCAGCAGCAGCACAGACGTTTACACAAACAATTTATCGTTCTTATTAGTATTGCTAAGTAAAATATCGACAATTTTCATGTTTGCCTAGCTCCCCATTAAAGCTGATCGATAGCTAGGGTATATTGACGATAGCTAGGCATATTGTCTATGTAAACAATCTTAATCAGCTCTTCTTCTTTTCTGTTTTCTTTGCCTATCAGATCATATCCTTTGTATTCTATGGGGTATAACCTAACTATTTAGTGGCTACCATTCTCCCCCGTTCTCTTTATTCTCTCTCGTTCTCTCCATATTTCTCCTTATAAATATTTTGTGTCTCTCCCTCTCTTTTTGTGGAGTTTGTCAGATTCATTTAGATCAATTGATATTTGTTTAGGAAATATACCCCATCGAAGCACCTTCGATAAGCTTTCTCCCACTCTATGTTTCTCTTTCTCCATCTCTGTGTACTTTTTCATTATCCCCTGACTTCCATTCTCATTAACTCATCCTCCTACTCCCTCTTTCCCTTTTCATTCCATCTCCCTTTCTGTCTCTCAACATCCCGCCTTTAGATCTGTTCTCATCTCTTTACAGGGTATACCCTAGCTGTTCACTCCCAATCTCTCTCACTCTCCCTGATGGCGCAACACAAACATGAAATGTGTATTTACTATTTCGTATAGCAATCGCCAAAACCAATTCTAATGCCAATTTCGACTGCACATTGCCCACATTTTTTGCGCTGATTCAGAGATTGGGGATTGTGTAACTCTGAGCGTGCTACCGCAGTTTTGTTAGACCCTTATTAAATTTGCCTTGCGCTATCCATGCTACGCATATGAGTCAATTTCTCAATTACCTTATCGCTAATAGTACTTCTTATATCGCCGGCTTATATATGAGTACTACAATACCAATTATCATTTGATAAGCGAACAAAACCTTTGTTAGTTTCGACGACAACATTTTTTTTCTTGCATTTTGTTTATATATATAATTATATACTTCTATATTATGAAATCAGACTAAATTCTTTTGGAGTTTTTTTTTTTTTAGTTAAGTCATTTTCTACATTTGTTTTTTTTTTCTCTTTTTATCCTCTCTACTCTAAAAACCTTATTCAAAGCCGAAATTGGACAAGGCTACATTATCTGTATAGATACGGAAAATTTATACGTTGGGCATATTTACAGGCGTGACTAAGCCGATTAAGTCTATATATTACATTCTTGATCAGCAGAGCTGATCGGCTGATTTTCTCTCTATAGGAGGCTGAGATAGACCCTATCAACCAATCACGTAGCTCAAATACATTTTAGATAGAAGCAAATTCATTTTAGATAAGAAGTCATGGTGTCGTATCTAGCCTAGACAGAAGCTGCAATTTATCCAACACCAAGTAAGACTCAGGAAAAAGTTCGGGGTACCCATAAGTTGTGCATAACTTCTAACGTTCGCCTATCAATAAAAGTCTTTACTTTTGATGAAACCAGCTTGTGCCTGAATCAATATACAATATGTAAAGAATGAAGCTAAAATATATCCCACAGAAACTTAAACTGAAGAAGTCCGGGTAACTTCAATTCGTGTATTATTCAGCATGTAATAAACAGCTGTAAACCTCAAGAAGTTCTAGTATCGCCTAGTCATTTACCGACGACAAGTTTTCATTTTCTTGTTTTCTCTCTAGGAGAGCTCTAGAAACTTTTCGCTAAATCATTGCATTTCTATACATATCGATTCACTATATCATTATTTTTCGCCATAATAACAATCGAGTACTACCTATTCTACAACATAACTAATTCAATATAGTATCACAATTGCAACTCTCCAGCTATTTTCTGGTAGTTAATTTTGCTTAATATCTGGTGGGACTCGCTACAGCCGTTGTTTCGCTCTATAATTGTTTTTAATATCTCTCAGCTTAATGTCTAGTTAGCAATTTTCCAATGGAAGGAAGAAGAAGAAGAAAGAAACAAGAGTTGGCCATTGCTCGTGCCACTATAATTTATGATTGGAAAAACTATCCGGCATTTCCTTCGATGCATTCGTTGGCTATATATATATATATTTTTTTCTACTTTTTGCATATTCATGAGGCATGGCAATAGATTCCAAACTTGCTTATAAATGAGATACACACACACACGTACACACACACATGCGCACACACACACATTGACTGTTGCTGTTGTTTGTAATTTTAATAACACTTAACAAACGCCTTGGACTTGGCATGAAAATTGTTGATAAATTATGTATTTAATAGTTGTTGCCCCTCCTCCTACTTCTGCTGCTTCTTCTTCGTCATCTACTCTTCATTGTTGTTGTTGTTGTTGTAGTTTGGCTGGCGCCAAAGACATAATTTTTAATTACTTTTGATCGTCGAGTTCTCAGCATAACTAGAAAAACTCGAATTTTCCGACCAACATAAAAAGTTGCAATGGAAACTTTTCGTATTGATATTAACCGAAAAGGAAAATGCTAAGGAATATAT
This sequence comes from Drosophila arizonae, assembly GCF_054131065.1. Taxonomy (NCBI): domain Eukaryota; kingdom Metazoa; phylum Arthropoda; class Insecta; order Diptera; family Drosophilidae; genus Drosophila; species Drosophila arizonae. The sequence continues at coordinate 4,556,353 of NC_142927.1, read as the reverse complement.
TGAAATGCTGATGGAAAATTATGAGGAAAAGCAACAAGCATGTGATAGACTACAAGCTACCCTGTATGAAATCAAAGGACAGAGAAATGCAAGGAAATTTATAAATACATATGAATACAAACAAGCAGCTGACAGACTAACAGATACCCTCTTTACAATGAAACCAACAGTTTGTAAAATTTCTGACAATAATTGGACAAAAACAATTGTGTGACACACTAGTAGATACCCTTTTTGAATGCATCAATAAAATACAGAAGTGTAAAGCTAAAATGAAATAAATCGATGAAAATGTTAAAGAAAACATCGATGGAAAAGTTCTAGCAGATAAAAAAGCTACCCAGCTATGCTATTGCTAGACATCCAGGGTATTAATATTCAAATTCTCAGTAATAAAAGTGGATTTTAGTTTTGTTGTTGTACTACTCTTTTTCGCACAAGTAAAATGTCAGGCGACGTCTTTTAATTTTAATCATGATTCAAGGATTTGATTCAATTGCGTGCACAATCAAAATTTGGATAAACGACAAGTCAAGTCAAGTCAAGTCAAGTCGAGTTGAGTTGAGTCGAGTCGACCCGAGCCGAGCTCAGCCCTTAGCCAGCTGGGAGCGGTATTCGTATACGTTATTTTCTTCTTAGCAGTTGTGCGTGTGTGTGTGTGGGGGTGTGAGGTATGTGTGACCGGGGGGTATACTCTATTACTCTATCATTATCTAATAGCTGCGCAAAACGAATTCAACTGCGAGTTGTTGAACTGTGCCTTCAACTACGAGCGAAGGCCTCCCGGCTCGACACTTTATCGCGCGTATCGTGCATAAACTCGCCAAGTCGTCGATTTGTACATATGTATGCATACATACATATATGTATCTCTATGTATATATCAAGTCAAGAGAGCTACAGCTACGTACATGTACTTAAATATGTGTATGTGTTTACGTTTGTCTGTGCTTAAATCAAGTAAACGTGTCAATCACAAAACGTCTTAGAAGTGTCAACAGCGCAACCAGCGAGAGAATCACACAAGAAACAATAAAACGATAATAATATGTTAGCTTGTAATAATAATAATAATAATACGAATCAGCGACAACAACAACAACAACGACAACAGCGGCAGCAATAACAACAACAACGATAATCAGTTAGATAAACATCTTGGATAGATAGTCACGAAGCGGGAATGCCCTTAGAATCGAGCAATGATAACGTAAGTAAAGAAGACTGCGAGGGGAATGGGATGAGAGAAAAAGAGAGGACAGTAAAAAGTGAAGGCAAGCAATAAATAAAGACAGAGAGAGAAGGAGAGAGAGCTAAGGAGAGAGAAAGGAGAAAGAGAAGGAGAGAGAGATGGATGAATAGATAGAGGAAGTGGGGGAAGAAAAAGTGAAGGCGAGGAGAAAGGGAGAAGGGAGAGTCCAAAATGTAGAGAAAATACAGAGAGAGAGAGAGAGAGAGGGAGAGAGAGAGAGAGAGAGAGAGAGAGAGAGAGACAGCGAGAGAAAGATAAATCAAGAGTAGCAAGAATATATAGAAATTTTCTAATATCAAAATGAGAAGCGACGAGGCGAGAGATAGAGAGAGAAAGCTATAGCTTATAAGGAGAAAACGAAACGGAAATCAAAAATCATATTCTCTATAAGATAGCAACAGGCGGTAATAGTGAGTGAGAATGAACAGATAGGATTAACTATACAAATTAATATACAAATGAGTTTTTCAATTAATTTTCGGATTTAAGCGTGAATTTAATATTTTCCTTTTTAAAATACTAAACTCTATATAAATCTAAAACATTCAGTATTTAAAATTCGAATGCTCGTAAGTGTAGCTTTCTTAAAATCTTACAAATTTTATATACACATGAAACGCATTTTTAGATCATATTAAGGACAATTAAAAGTTTTCCATTACATTATGAAATTTCTTCTAAAATTATACATATATATTAAGTTTTAAAGTTTCATAATAAATCTTGTGCTTTCACTGAACTACCCAAATACAATTCAAGGGTGTTGGTATTCAGTATGCATTATCTACATATATATATATTCATATAATTATATATGTATACTTTGTTTTTTTTTTTTTTCAATTATAAGAATAATAGTCACTAGTTATGCTATTTACGCACAAGCGAATCGTAATTGAAGAATTTAATCGTCATATTTGCCAATGGCAGCTGCTGAGTTCAGTTTAGATGGGAAGCCACTCCATCTATATACATACATATATTTATATTATAATACCCATTGAAAATGGTTACTCATAACGTGTAATATACCAGAGTAAGCATTCCTACATTAGGAAATAATGTACTGAACCGATATAGATATATCCGTCCGTCCCTCCGTCCGTCCGTCCGTCCGTTATGCTGTCTGTACTTTCATCTGTTTATTCGATTATCTATTTATCAGTCTATTAGTTAGCCTTTCTTACAGTCAGTCTGAGCATTTGGCAGATGAGTTGGGAGAATCTACGGCCGATTGTCTAACCGCCCGTCGATCTATATATCCGTTTGTCTTTACGTCTAAGCTGTTCATCTATTTGTTCGTCTGTTTATCCATCATTTCATTATGCCATCATTCGACATTCCATCCATTCGTTTAGTGCTCATTCAATATCATATTCCATTTTCCTTTCAGGCTGGGTATTTGCTACTCGTGCACATCTAACTGGAGGCACTCTTAATTGATTTTTTCTGTCTGTTTTTTGGAACATTTTTTTTTTTTTTTTGCTCTGGGGGCCGCTGCTGACAGAAACTAGTAAGAAGAACTACTATTTGGTGTCTGAGTGTACTCACGAATACTTTTTGAATACTTTTGGCGCTTGGCACGTGGGTGGCCGGCAAATGCGGAAGCGGCACTTGAGATGCTACACAAATGACAGACAGACAGAGACAGAGGCAGAGGCAGTGGCTCACCCTCTGCCCCTGTCTGCCTCTGGGTAAGAGTGAGAGATACTGTGTATCTGTTAACTTATAGTTCTATATGTACATATCTTGTATCTCTTAAGCATATTCGCAACGCTTTTAATGTTGATTATCATCATCAAGTGGGTGTTTCTACATGAATGAAAATATTTAAATGGCAGCGCAAAAGGCGAACCAAATCTCAGCATTCGCATCTGTATCTATGTATCTGTGAGATACACAGATGTCTATCTATATATGTATCTGTACATTTCTATATCTGTATCTTTGTTGCTTTGTCGCTGTATGCGAGCAATCGAATCAAGAGACAAACTGGGTAATTGGTTCATTATATTGTAGAAGCCAACGACATCCGCTCGTTAATGTAAATTACACAATAATTTAATATTATTATTTTTGTCGATTTTATTGTGTTTTCGTTTGTTTTTTTTTTTTTTTTTTTTTTTTTTTTGCCAATTTGTTGTCTTTACATATGCAAATAAATAAAACATCGCACAACATTGGGCTCATTTTTCTCCATCCAAAAGAGAACAAAATTTGCCAACTTAGAGCTTGGTACACTTCTTAAGTTTTTCTTTTGAAAATTGCACTTTCCAACACCGTTTCCAACGCCGTTTTATTACATACTAGTTTAAGTTGTTACGTGAACTCAACTTATTTATCTAATATTATTTCTGGAACAAAAAAAAAAAACTCATTTAAGCTAAAGCACTTCGAATTCCACAAATTATACGTTGCTTTCATGTAGAATGAGTTACAACTGGGAATATATGATTAACTATATTAGTTATCAATTGCAGTTCGTTGTTCACAATAGCAATGGTTCGATTTAAACATTGTTTGTATTTAAAGTTCTTAAATTTAGATTGTAGCTAAGTTAAATTTACATAACTCCAAATTTTATAGGAATTTCCATGATTATCTCAACTATATGATTTTGAGTTCACCGAGCATTAATTAATTAACCATGATCTGATACTCTACTCTATAGTTACAAAATCGAACTATGCGAGTGTTTACTGTATTCTAAATTTAATATTAGAAATAACTATAAAAACAAAAACAAACCAGCAAAACAACAACAAAACAAACAACAATTTGTAGCTTCTATGCAAAAAAAAAAAAAAAAAAAATCCAATTTCGAGAAGAAAAAAAATTAAGAATGGAAATGAAGAGAATAAATAAATTAAACGAATTCTTGTCGCATGCTCTTAAGAACACAGCGAGCAGATAAAGAGCGATGTAGAGCGAAAGAGAGAGAAAGAGCGTGAGAGGGAGCGGGAGAGTGAGAGAGCTGCTGATAATGCGAGCGGCAACAACAAAATGTGAAATACAATGGGAATTATCAGTGGACGGCGTGATATGATTATCAAAAGGTTTCTTCTCTTCGGATTGTTGTTGTTGCTGTAGCCGCTGGCAACGGCATTTCTCAATACACATGCTACATATGTAAAGCAGTTTATTTGCCTCACACACACATACACGAAGACACATACATATATACACATATAAATATATAACATATAATAAATATACTCTACATATATACATATGTATATGTATGTACAAAATATTTTCGACGTGCTTTGATAGTCCAGTAGAATATATAAATGCAAAAAAAAAAATTATATAAAAATAAAAAATAAAAGAAAAACAAATATAAATACAAAATAAATAAACATTGTTCTAAATGTTGCTAAGGAAAATGTCACGTTTTAATAGAGCTCACACTATGAAAAGCTTGAAGCACCACAACAAAGATGAACTAGCAAATACCCTGTAAAATGTAATCAGCTACAAAACTTGCAAAAATTAAGTGAACTTAGTTTTTAAAAGGTAAATAACTCCATGATACAATATAAATAAAATAAATAATATTTAATATATACATATAAGATAAATTATAAGTACATACACGCTTTACTAATATTTATCAATTGTTTTCTTTTTCTACAGGGTAAAAATAAAATTGCAACCAATGAACAGAAAAAAGGACTATAACTGTAACTATTAAAATATTACTGCTAGATTTATTAGGTACAGTTGTAGGTATAAACGTATGTATGTGCATGTGTGCACATGCCTGTGTGTGCTTTAGCACAATCCGAATGTTAGCTAGCAACAAACCAAAACAAAAATATTAGTCAGGGCAATTGAGCTCGTTCGTTGGCTAACTGCATTCACAACTTGCAGATGCAACAAGTTGGCAGCACACCAAAAAAAAAAACGGAACAGTAATAAAACCATGAAGGAAAGAAGGAAAACAAAACAAAAACACTTTCATTGATAAAACAAAAAAAAAAAAAACAAAAAAAAAAAAACTAAACAGCAGCAGCGTATAAAGATCAACGGCTGCTGCTGCTGCTATTGCACTTTGTCTTGCGGCTTTCGTTTTACACTCTCCCTCTCGCACACACATGTGCACAACACGCACACACTTGTGCATATACTTACATTTGTTTGTCCAAAGTAGCTGGCAACAACAACTACTCTGGCATCAATCAGCCGCAAAGCCTCGTCGTCGACAATTGAGACTAACCAACATTAAACTGTAACTTCCTCACACGCACGTACACACATACACACACATTGACAGAGACACATTCGCACACATGCAAACACTTTTTTATACATATATGAATATATATACTTTTTTTATTTTTTATTTTTACATGACATGTGTTGTAAATTTTTGCACTAATTTAGTTGGCTTTTGGTGAACAGGTTCACACAACAACAAAAAAAAAAAAAGCGAAAAAAAATAAACAAAAATTAAATTATTTACGAAAAAAGGATATTTGTAACTGTAAACACATTGGAATTGAGTTGCGCGCGCGCATTTTAAGTCGCATCAGCACCAACAGCAACAACAACAACAGGCGGCAACATATATTGAATTAAACAAAAACATATATGAATGTATATATACATATGTATATTTTAAGTAAATAAAGAGCGCACAAATTAAATTTAATAAAATACACGCACAGACACAGACAGAGCCATGTATATGCATATGTACATAAGGCGCTGCCTTTTGTTATTATTATTATTATTACTATAGTTGCTGCTGCTGTTGTTGTTGCTATTGCCGCTACGGCGGCGACTACTACTTCGCCGATCGCACACCGCATGAGACGCACGAAGTGCACGACGAACGATCTGACACGCACGAAATGCAAAAACGCACTGAAAATGATATTTAAAAGAGAGTAGCGACATTTTATTATTTACGAATGCTCCACGCAGATATGGTCAGATATGTCAGGCGAATTCCATTGGAAATGCTTAATGCGCTTTTTGCTGCAGTCATATAATGGCGTATTTTTCATATTAAATCCAATTGTATAGTTGAATAACAAATTGTAAATGCAAAAACCAAACCGTATGAAATCAATTCAAATTATAATCAAAATAACGCAAATACTCTAATTGGCACTGTTGTGCTCAATGGGAGCTGTTAAAAGTGTTGTGCCAGCATGATACTTGATCGTTTCGTATGTTATCAAAGATCACAGTTCAAGTACAAGTGCTTTATACCGGCGTGATACTTCATGTTTTATTTATTGCGCCACTGTTAATAACAGCGAACGTGGATGCGTTGACATACCAGAATGTTAGACGCGTTGCCGTTAATTTATATTAGCTTTGATCTTTATTTTTAATGCGAGTTAACTAAGAAGCTGAATTAGCTTGAATTTAGAGGATCTAATACCCCTGGTTCCACTGTTATAGTAAAATAAACAGCCGCTTGCAACTGTCGCTCAAAAAGCCCAACAGGTTGCAATTAATACCGCCTTTTTTGTTAAGCTGACTCTTTTTTTTTAAACCTACCGCGCTGTTGGCAAAAATAGATTCAGTTCAATGGTTCAATCTGCTGTCTGTAAAAATTTGCAGTTATGTTAATATGAACAGCTGCACAAAACACTTTTTGTTTACTCCTTCGACGATTTATGTAATAAAATTAAATATTATTGATTATTTAAGTATCAATTAATTTAATACTCAAAACATATATTTTCTAATGGGTATTAAACAGTATTAACCTTTTTTATTTATATATATATTACAGAAAATACAGTTACTCACTTATGGGCTTACTGATTCCGTTTTACAAATGAACTACAGAATATTTTTCCGTTAGATTAATAGGAAAAAGGAAAATTAAGGTTTTGTTATTTATTCCGCAACCTTTCTAAAATTATAAAGTTAACTGTTTGCTAATCAATTACATTTCGTTTTCCCTTTAGTGGCCAGTAACAGAGACTATGAGCATTTTGTTTGCATGCCAAACACAATAGCGAAAAAAAAAAATTAAAAGAAAACAAATCCTGGCTTAATCCTTGAACTTGCCCAGTATAATGTCCTTGTAGAAGGGCACACAGTTCATGCGGACATTGAGACGAGCGCAGAGCAAAAAGATGCCCGACAGCTTGCGATGGATGGAGTAGATCTCCTCCGGCGGCGGGCAGAGGCGATGCGCCACCATCGTTGGCACCAGGGCGGCCAATCTCTCCGTCGTGTTCTGCTTGCCGAAGTCAAAGTCGCCGTCGTAGCGAAAGATCTCGCCGAGGATCATCACCGCATCGACATGCGCCTGCTCCATTTGCTTCGTCTCGTAGCCGGTGAGGAAGCCCATCTTGCGCGACATCTCGAGGACGCCGCTGCGATTGTTCTGCGCCGCACTGATGATCACCTGGCGATAGTTCCGGATGAACTCGTGCTTGTAGAAGCGCGTCGAACCAAAGTCGATCAGCATCAAGCGTCGACTGTTCACATCGTACAGGAAATTCGACCAGTTCGGATCCGTTTGCATGCACTCGATCTCGAAGAGCTCGCGAAGGCAGAGCTTTAGTACCGAGGCGGCGATGTGAGCGCGATGATCATAGCTGGAGAGAGGATTAATAGTGAAAAAGAGAGTTTAAATAGAGTTTTGAGAGAGAAAAGTGAACTTAAATTGGGTGGAGGAGCAAAGATTAAGGCTAAACCGGGCTAAAAATTCAATTATTAAGGTCAAATATGGGTTAGAGAGAAAAAAGTGAGGTTAAATAGGACTAAGATAGAAGAATGAGATGTTAATAGACTCAAAAAGTAGCAGGAATTAGGAAAGTCAGGGCTAACGGAGAATAAAGTGAGGTTAAACAGAATTAGGATTAAGAATGAATAATTAAATAAATAATTAAATTTCGGGACAAACGGGTTGGTTAAATAGTCACGAGTGCGAAACCTTAAGCTTTAAAAGTTGGCAAGAGACAAAAGAAAGCTCAAATGCATTTCTAGGATAAGCTGAATACCAGTTCCGCGATAATAATTCTTTTATCTGGAACTAGTGGAAAATAACATATGAACTAGTTCAAAAAAATTGTGTCGCATAGCGAATCATGTCGGTAAGAAAAATATTGAACTGAGAACTAGATGCAACAAAATGAACCAGCTACATGTGTATCTGTCTTTGTCTAATCAATGACATCAGCTTAAAGGAATTACATTGAACAGCGAATAATAATGACGTAATGGATATTGAGGCTTTACTGGAGTCAGTGAGGTACATGAACTTTAAAATGAACCATTGCAATATTTAGACTCAAAAGTGAGCCAGTGGAGAAGTAGAGCTTATCTTGTCTGATCAGTTGCATTGTCTAAGGTATATGAATATAGTAAGGTATATAAGTATAGTCAGTGGCAGGAATGGATAGACAGGAGATTTTCGTTCGGAACTTGTAAAAAATGAGCCGGTTTTTTGCCTATTCAATCGTATCATCTGAGAGAACTGCAAATCTACGACTGTCTCTCCAAAATTACACTTTTGGAACTAGTGAACTACTGGTTCACAGCTGCAACTCAAGAGAGATTAGTAATTAGATCCACCTCTAATCCAGCACTCACCTGAGCTCAAAGCACTTGTCGAGTGGCACTCCCGGAACCAGTTCCGTGGTGAGCACACTGGCGGTGGTCAGTTCACGCACCACCTTGGGCACATAATACTCCTTGTAGGGCGATATCATCTGTCGGAACTTCTCCGTATATTCCGCCTCGCGTGCATAGTCCACCTCCCATTGGAGCTCGCGCTTGGCCACACGCACCACATTGTCGATGAAGAAGCCCTGGGGGAAGACGTCCCACACCTTGAGCATGCCAACGAGATTGTCGATGTCGCTCTCGATGCTCTGGGCAACGCCGGGATATTGGATTTTGATGGCCACCTCCATGCCGTCCAGCAGCGTGGCCCGATGCACCTGCCCGATGGAAGCCGCCGCGAACGGCTTGTCGTCGAAGGTGCGCAAACGCTTCCGCCAGTCGGGCCCCAGTTGGGTGGTCATCACGCGCTCCACCTGCCAGTCGGGCATATAGTCGGCCGCCTGCCGGACACGCTCGAACGCCTTGGCCAGCTGCGGCGAGACCACGTTCGTGTCCTGTATGCTGAGGATTTGGCCGATCTTCAATGCTGCACCGCGCACCTTGCACAGCGTGTCCACAATTCTCTCCGCGTTCGCCGGACTGAGCAGGGCGTCGCGCATGTTCGTCGATCCGCCCAGGCCGAGGGCGCCCTTGGTCAGCTCATTGATGGTGCCCAGGCCCAGGCCGGCGAACAGGCCGCCAAACGAGGCCATCCGTCCCAGGCGCGACGCCGGCACCCGCCGCTGCTTGGCCACCTTGCTCAGCTCCGGCAGCGTCGATTCCTTGGCCGGCGGAGCAGCTGCAGCAGCTAGAAATGTGCAACATGTCAGATGTAAAGCATGGCGCGAAAGAAATGGAAATTTCGCTCGAATCGATTTCATTTTGAGTGGAAAAACAAATGGAACTGACAATCAAACTAGTCGAAAAACTGAAAGCTAGCACAAAGCCAATCCAATGCCTTCTTAGGGCAGGGGGCGGGGCCAGGCTAGAGCTGTAAGTGTGCACAATTTCGTATCGAATGGAAATGAAATGCGAAGAATTGAACTATTGAGGTAAAGAGAACCGTGGAAATAAAAGTGAAACACATGGAATGTGAAACATAATAACTGCAATCCATAAGAATTGCATTGAAGTGCAACACATTTGAAATTGAAACACGACAAAACAAACTTAGTCACAGAAACGATTGGAAAGTGAAACATACTACATACAGCGTGTTTCAAGGGAAACATTTGGAATCGGAGCACAAGCAATGCCTATGAAGATTTACCCCAAAGCAATATAAATGAAATGTGAGCAGAGGCAATGCATATGAAGGCTAACTCAAAATAGAATTGGAATTAGGGCAGTGCCGATTCGCATTAAATTTAGATTCGCTCAGCATGCAACGAAATGGAATTGGAGAAATGAAATTTTTATAAAACTTAGTCTCTAAGAGTGAGAGTGAGATTTTAGGGGAACAAATGGAAATGGCACACCGGCAATGATCATATGAGGATTTACTCCAAATGAGTTTCTCGCTTGTAAAGGTCCGATTTCAGGGAAGCAAATGAAATTGGAACGCCGGATGCAGATTCACTCAAAATGGAATTGAAACAAAGGAAATATGGAAAACGTTCCGCATGCCTACCCTTATTTCCGGCTGTTTCGGCCGCAGAAACCGTCGAGCTGCCGGCCACAAATCGCATCAGATTGTCCACATATTCGGTGTCCTTGGCCAAGATGCCGTCGCCGCCAACGGGCTCAGGTGGGATAGGTGTTGCCTTGTGCTGGGCTGCCTTCGGATCGGGTGTGGGCAGCTGCTTGGTCTGCGTGTTGGGCGTGCGCAGGCTGACGTTGCGGTTCATGTTGCGCTTGGAGAGGATCTCCTCGAATTCGAGCAGCGTTATGGACGAGATATCCACGGTGGATGCGTCGGCACCATCCAGATGGCTGCGGCTCGACCGCTGGCCCTGACCGCCGGCCGTGCTGCCAGCTGTCGCCTCACCAGCTGCACCGCTGCCCGAGCCACTCGGCTGCCAATTGAGGCGCTGTAACGTGCTTAGGTCGCACGGCAATTTGGTCTCCAGCAGCTGGCACAGGCCGTGAGCGACAACGTAGCCCCGTTCGCCGGTCTCCTGGATCAGTTCTTGAGCCTTGCGCAGTCGGTCGCTCGGATGTTCGCTGGCCTCACGCAACGCGTCCACCGTCTGACTCACATTCACTGAGATCAGTTCGCGCACACTCGAGTTGCTCCACAGATGCTTAGTCAGCGACAGATGCTCGCGTCCGCACGCCTCCGCAACTATTTGCAGACCGCGCAGTACGCCCAGCACGTCTTGCGCCGACCGTGTCATCTCGTTTGACCACTTCACAAACGAGTGGGCGATCAATTGTTGCTGTTGTTGTCGCTTTTGTTGTTTGTTTTGTTTATTCGCTCTTGTTGCCGGTCGTTAATGGCGCTGGCGTCAGACTTCTGCAACTTGTGATGCTCTACGGCATCTGTGTGCGTTGGCACGGACGAAAGTTGTGTCTAAAATGGAAAAACGTCGTTTGTAATTCAGTTACGTAAACGTAAATAAATAAACTTGCACGATTGTTGCGAAATTCAAAATCAGCTGTTGGCCAAATATGTTTAACTCGTTCAATTGCACATGGGTCATGGCAGTGTTGGCAAAAGCGTAAAAGTGTTAACAGTTCTGTTAATGCATGTACAGTTTGATAAGCTTAATTTTAATTAGAAGGCTTTTTCATAATTTCTTATATAATTTATAGCAAAAAAAAAAAAAAAAATCGAAAATTTATATTAAAAACATGCTTATTTTAGTTATGAAAATGTTTGTAAATTATGGTTGCCAAATTTTGAAATCAGCTGTTGCCCAAAAAAGTTCACAAGAGAACTAATTCATAGCAGTACTGGCAAAAGCTAACATTATTCTGTTCTGTAAACACTAACGGCTGATTAAATATTTTATTTTCTTTTATTCCGATTCTTATTGGCTATATGCGATACTTCTAATATATTTAATATTTTACAAATTTATATTCATGCAGGCTGTAAATTAAATGATTAACAAGACTTTTAAGTTTGTTTGTACTCAAAATGGCGCTGTTAAGCACAAATCACTCAATTGAGCTGGTTCGCAAGCACATGCTAATTACAATGTTTACAATTTGAATTGAAATGTGCGGCATTTTTTGTGCAATTGGGCAAAATAATGACGTTAGTTGTCATTTACATAGCGCTTTGGAAGAGCTACTCCACAATCGCGGGCCGGACGTCCAGGATAAACTCATAGTTGACAATGTGCTGCTGGCCGGCAACGTGCTATGGCAACAAGGCGCTGCACCGCAAAAGCAGCCGCTAGTCGAAAACGATTTGGTGCTGCTTTTCAATGGCGATCTCTACAATTTGGATGAAAAGAAACTGAAGAGCGAGGCGGACAGCGCCTGGCTGATAAAAGAGCTGAACAAATGCAACATGAACGAGGATGAGCAGCTGCTGGCGCTGCTGCAGCAGCTGGAAGGACCATACTGCCTTATACTGTACAACAGGTGAGTATGACACTATAACATACCCTGTACAGAGCTATAGTAATAAAGCTATACTGGCAGACGTGAGAAGGCGCTATACTTTTGCCGCGATGCCCTGGGCCGCAATTCGCTCATCATTGAACGCCACCCGAACAATTGCCTGAAACTGATGAGCACTTCGTGCCCCGTGCTGGAGCACATGGCCACAGCTGCCCTGGAGCTACCACCGCTCGGTCTGTACAAGCTGCGCTTGGCGCAGCTCAACGAGTGTTGCCTGTATCCCTGGCAACCGCTAAACGAGCAGATGCAGCAACAGCTCTCCACCTTGCAGACGGCCATGGAGTGGAGCATGCGGCTGGGGCAGACCATTGCGCCGTCCTGGCTGCTGGACAAGTTGCTGCAGGTGAGCAGCTTTGATCTGTATGCCTTAGCAGCGGGTGACATCCCCTTGGAGCTGCTCCACGAGCGACTGCTGGGAAATGAAGCCGTGCAGCAGGCGTTGAGCAAACTGGACGAGCTGCTCCAACGGTCGGTGGCTGCGCGCGTGCTGCACACGGCACCCGTTTGCCGGCTGTGTGGTGACAGTGGCAGTGGCAGGTGCTCGCATGCCAAGATCTGCATCCTTTTCTCGGGCGGCATAGACTGCAGCATTCTAGCCGTACTCGCCGACAAATATGTGCCCCCCTCGGAGCCCATCGAGCTCATCAATGTGGCGTTCGAGCGCGTGGCCGGCGCTGCGGATCAGAGCTGGAGCGTGCCGGATCGCCAAACATCGCTGCAATCGCTGCTCGAGTTGCAGCGCCTCTGCCCGCAGCGCAGCTGGCAGCTGCTGCAGGTGAACGTCAGCCGAGAGCAGCTGCAGCAACAGCTCGCGGCGCACATCCGCCAGCTCATCTATCCGCTGCAAACGGTGCTGGACGAGTCCCTGGGCTGCGCCTTTTGGTTTGCTGCCGCCGCAGCCGACTCGACCGCACGCGTAGCGCTCCTGGGCAGCGGCGCCGACGAGCTCTTTGGCGGCTACTCGAGGCATCGCAATGCCTGGCGTCGCGCTGGGCCCAGCGCCGCTTCGCGAGAGCTGGCGCTGCGCCAGGAGCTGGAGATGGACTGGCAGCGCATACCCGCACGCAATCTGGCGCGCGACGATCGCATCATCGCTGACTGCGGCAAGACGGCGCGAGCGCCCTTCATCGAGGAGCATCTGGCGCAGTTCGTGCGCTCGCTGGCGCCGCAGCAGCGCTGCTGCTACGCCCTGCCCGAGGGCGTCGGCGATAAGCTGCTGCTGCGCCTCTATGGCCACCGCCTGGGGCTGCGCGATGCGACGCTGCTGAAGAAGCGCGCCATCCAGTTCGGATCCCGCATCGCCGACAAGAGGCAGCAGGCGACGCAGATCTCCGAATATCTACGATTCGACTCACTCCAGCCGAATGGAGTACAGTGAACTCCCGCTACAGCCAAAAAGATGACATATTGTGAACACTGTATAACAGTTTGCACTCATCTAGTTATAGCTGAGATATAACAAATTGTATAATCTGGTCTACAAGTTGTATAACAGTTTGTGAAAAATTCAAACTATGAAGTCGGTACGAAATTGTATAACAGATTGAGAATAACTTCTGTACAATTAGCTGTGGTATACATTTATTTATAGACTGCGTATAAATATTGTATAACTATAAGATAGAAAAACTGTTATATAAGCTTGTATAGCACTATGAAGAAAACTGGTATATAAACTTCAGTTAAATTAGTATGACAGTTAAAGCTTTGATACATCTAAGAAAAACTGTTATATAAGCTTGTGTAGCACTAGAAAACAAACTGTTATATAAACTTAAGTTTAACTACAGCTGAAACTTAGTTATAATATGACAGTTAATGTATGGAAATATCTAGCTATAAGTGAAGCTAGCTAGATATTGTATAACAGATGGAACATGACTATATATCATTGTATAACAGACTAGTCATAACCCTGAGAACAGTTGAGGCATATTCTTTCATTTTGTATAACAGTTAAAGTACTTCTGCTTGTAAAATATTGTATAACAGATTGACCATGATTTAGACCGTACTATATATTCTTAGACTTTGTAGAACAGCTCTTTTAAAATGTGTGCTACACATGATTCATATTTTATTTCCATTATTTTTTTCAATTAAAAAACATAGAACTGTATTTCCTATTTACAAACGTTAAGAGCACTTAGCATACAACTAGCTGTAAGCATTGGACATGCATGTTAACTTAAGCTGCCGTTAAATGTTAAGCGACTGTAAAGCTGAGACAGCAGACTTTACGGTGCAAGCAAAGCTTATACTTTGAAATACAAACATAAATACATATAGATAACTAACTCGCATATGTATATGTATGTATGTATATATCTGACTCGACTTGCAATTTATAATTTTAGAGAAGAAAATCAACAGCTGCAACAAAAAAGTTACACGAACTGAAATGAATGCCAATTATAAAGCTTAAGGTAAAGCTGATATATGAATATATATATGCATACGTGATATATATCATACAAATGAGAACTAGATATACATATGCACGTATAGATATATATATAGTGAGTACGTTCCGCTTTGTATACAAATTTATGTCTACATAATTCTTTCAATTAAAAAAAAAAGTTTTAAAAAGGATAAGATATATATATATATAAATCAATATATATATAGTAGTTATTTACAATACAATTGCACTATGATTAGCCAGTTTTAGCTTTTTGCGACTATTTGGAACTGTGTCGTCCCGCCCGTTCCATTGTGGGATCGGCCAGCTCCCAGGCGGGCCGATAGCAGGGCGTGGCAGCCTCTGCTCCGGCCGCCGCACACTCGGCGCAGAGCAAATGCGGATTGGGAAAGGTGTTGGACTTGTAGCCAATCGATGTGTAGCCCCGCGCATAGAGACTGCAGTAGGGCACCTTGTACATGTGGATGTAGTGCCAGATGTCGTGGTAGCTCCATTCCAGCAGCGGATTCAGTCGCATCATGTCCGGCCAATCGCTGTCCGTTTTCTGTAACAAATCGAGTTGCAATTAGAATGACGAATGGAAAGGGAATGGAGATGGGGCCACTCCTGGCGGCAGGCGGAGCTTTACCTGCATCGCTTTCAGCTTGTCGCAATAGGGATCTGTATTGCGGCTGCCCACAAAGACGGCCTTGATGAGCGGCATGTCGTGGGTCATCTGGGTGAGCGCTACCTTCAGCGAGTCCTTGTACTTGATGAGCTTCACCTTGTAGCGCCTCACACAGTGCTGGACAAAGTCGTCGATCTCCTCGAACGAATCGTCCGACTCAATGTAGAGCATCGGTATCTGGCCGCTGTCGATGTTCCGCTGGGCGCAGTAGCCCATCAGCAGATCGAGCAGCACTGTGCAGTCCTTGCCGCCATTGAAGCAGAATATCAACTGAGCGATCTTGTACTGCATCAGCGTCTGGTCAAAGAACTCGTACGCCGTGCGGACGCGACGCTTGATGTGGTCCCGAGTGGCGTCTGTGATGGCTACGGGGCAGGTGGCATCGGCATCAGTGTGATTGTCGTCTCCATCATTGCTATGGCAATTGGACATAATGCTCTTGCCACCGATACCGTTGCTGTTACCGTTACAATTGCTGCGAATCTTCTTCTTTTTGCTGAATGCTGTGGACTTTGTTAGCGTGGTCTGCTGTGTCTGTGTCTGAATGCAGCATTTATGCATTTTGCTGTCGAATTATCAAGAATTAATAAGTTGCGCCTGCAGCTGCTTCACTCCTGCTCTCACTCTCTCTCTCTTTCTCTCTCACGCTCGTGTGGCAAGGTATTGGCTCTGGCAACCTGAATAGAATGTGCCGTTACATTGACAATTTCATACAACAATTAACTTTCTCCAAAAATCAATGTGACTCCATGTGTGTGTATGTGTGTGTGCACGGCGTTGCTTTTATATAAGAATTATCAACATTTAACAATAGCTTTTTGTAGACTTTGCGTTATCTGCACAGCAAATTACATCACATGCACACGTTACACGCACACACGTGCGCCACACACACATACACATACAGCCGCGTGCTGAGCTACCTACGTTAATTCAAATGAGGAATGTTAGTTAGGTCTGCACGTTACTAATATGCCATTATTGTTAACATTGCGCTTTTTTGTTTTAATCTCAAATAATTGCTGGGACAGTGCTGCCACAGCGCCAGGGAACAACATAGCAGCTGTTGCGCGGTCCGAACAGTCTGGCAGCGCTGCTGCGGTGTAGTGCTGTAAAATGAGACAAAGAATTTTATTTGAATTTGCTTAGTTTATTTTTGTGAAATTCAATTTTGCAAAAATATGTATATATTTTTCTATTTATATTTGTTTTTTTGTGTGTTTCTTTTATTTTTCTAGCAGTCTGGCAACGTACAGATGTGCGCCAAAAATTTAAATTTGAATTTGCTGTTTACTTTTTGCTTTCCTTTTTGTTTGTGCTGCTGAAAGTCTGGCAGCACTCAGCTCCGCAGCGTAGTGCTGCAAAATGCGACTAAAATTTAAATTTGAATTTGTTTTGATCTTTGTGAAAAGCGTTTTATTTTGCATTGCATGACATTTTCTTCTTATATTCTGTTTTACATTTAACAAATATGTGTGTATGTGAGTGTTTTTATGTATGTGTAACTTTAACAAAAAAACAATACAAATTCATTTAATTGCTATTATATTTAACAAATGGGCACTGTCGGTTGTTATATTTATTTTCTGTTTATGTTTTCTTTTTTGTTTTTTTGTTTTGCTATACATCCAAATTGTCCAGCACATTGTCAATGAGCCCTACGACCTTTTGCCTAAATCGACGATTCTGTTTGCCGCTCATTTCTTTCAGATATGGATGCAGGCTGATTAAAAACGAATAATCGGCGTCGGGCTGAGCGAGCGTCAGGCCAGGTGTTGGCGCTGCCGACGCCGGCGCTGACGCAGCAGCGGGCGCAGGTGTGCTTGCACCTGGTGGCGTTGCTGTCAGATTATTGCAATTGCTGCTGCTGTTGTTGTTGTTGTTGTTGTTGCTGTTGGTGTTGCCGGTGTTGCTGTTGTAGTGCAACTGGTTGGCGCTGCCTTTGAGCCACTCGGCCATCGTCCAGTCCATGTTGTTGCGCAGCGCCGCCGCCATCGAAACGGGCAACGTGACGAGCGAATGCTGTGCACCCACAGCAGCAGCAACAATCTTATCTGTGCCCTGCGGCTGGTGCTGCTGGTGCTCCACTTTGATGGCCTGCAGTCGCAGGGGCGAGAGAGCTGCTGCTGCCTCCTGCGGGTGGTGGTCGTCCTGCTCGTCGTGTGACTCTGCCGCCTCCTCCTCCTCATCCTCGTGGCTGCCATTGCTGTCTTTGGTGTCCTCCTCCTGCTGATGATGGCGTTGCTGCTCCCGCTCCCGTTCTCGCTCCAGCTCCTGCAGCTCTTGTTGATGCAATTGATGCTGCTGCTGTTGCTGTTGCTGCTGTTGTTGCTGTTGCTGCTGTTGCTGCTGGTGATGATGCTGCTCCAGGAGTCGCATGTGGCCGATGCGCGTCAGATATGTGGCCGCCGCTGCCGCCGTTGTCGCCGAGGTGCTCGGCTTGCGCAGCACCATGCCGCCGCTCGGGCTCGAGCTCGAGTTCGAATTCGCATTGAGATTCGAGCTGGGATTGGGATTGGGATTGGGATTGGGCGGCTGGCCGAGCGGCAGCTGCTTGTGACAGGCGCGCGACTTTGTGTAGGGTATCAGAAACTGCAGATACTTGGACAAGTAGTATTTGCGCTTGCCGCGACCCGTCTGGGTGCGCGCCAGCTTCAGGGATCGCAGGAAGCTACTCCGAATGGTGCGCCAACGCTCACGCGAGTTCCGAACTGAAATTGAGATGATTCGAAGGGAGATATTAAATTTGGTATTATTTTGGAATAAAAAGAAGTTTAGGAGTAATGATTTTATATTAATATAATAACTAATATTGTGAATTCAATGAGGAGAGGTATTCTAGAAGGAAGAGTATGAGTAACCTTGGGGAAGAAGGCTGGAGTTTTCGGAGTGACGGAAGAGATTCAGAATAACATGTCAAGGAGTAGAAATGAGAGGAGAGGAAGAGTTCACTGTATTTCGAGCATTCGGAACGAAAGGAACGATTATTCGGAGTGTTCGGAACGAAAGGAAGGAATATTCCGAATACTCTGCTATCTATTCATTTGCGGCACATCCTTCCCAATAAGGAATAATACTCCATATAGCAAATGCGTAAGGCAATTCAGATTTGATATACTCTATATACGCAAAAGCAAAATCTAATAAAGCTGCCTATCTATCCGAAAAGTTTAAGCTATAGCAAATATAATCAATAAACATAGCACTAAATAATCTATATGAAGTAATTTAGCTATATGTAATATGCGCTTAAAAAATTGTGCTTCAGACAAATAGCTTCGCCATTAAAATTTACTTAAGAATTCAATTACAGCAACAATTAATGCCAGCCTTAACGCCCAGCGCCTCCTCTCATGCCAGCCCTAACCTAATTTTGTTGTCAAATCCTTTAGCAGAACCGAATTAATGCCAGTGCTGCATAACGTATGCATGCGCATGTGTGTATGTTTGTGTGTGTGTGTGTGTGCAGCAACCGCTGAGCGGAACTTTTAAGTGGAACCAAATTCAACATATGAAAATGAACATTTAATTGGCCAATCAAAAAAGCTCATAACCCAGTTCAGTTCAGCTCGAAGCGGCTCGACTTGGCTCAGTGTGCTGCTGCCAAGGAGAATGTGCAGTGCTGCACAATGCAAGAAGCGGTCGGGGATCTGTGGTCGGCAACAAGTGTTGGCAAATGCCGCCAAGTAACAGAGAAACGTGCATACATAAATACATGCGTATGTATGTAAATGCATGCAGGGTATTTCCACTGCGCTGCAGTTGCTGAACTTTTTTAATTTCATGCCAAAAGCAGCTGCAGCAACAGCAGCAATAGCAATAGCAAAAACAACAACAACAAAACTAATTGCATGCAAACGCCGCGCGCAGCTATTGCTGTGTGTGACACAGTGACACACCTACACACACACACACACACACACATACACACGCATGCATGCTAAGAGGCATTTAAAGCATTAAGTGCAAGCGAGTTGGCACGACTACAAATTGCGATTGCATTGAACACACACATACACACACACGCAGGCAAAAAGCTTGCATCATAGGCGCGCGCGCCAGCACACACACACACACACGCGCGTACAGCAAATGAGCACGCAATTGCAAAAAAAAAGCAGAAATAAACGAATATGGAAATGGAAATCTACAAGTGCAGTAGAAATGAAAAGTTTTGCCTGCTGCACACACACACACACACGCACGCACGTTGTCTGTCTATGTGTGTGTGTAATTATATGCACCTGTGTCCTTTATTTCATTGGCCACATGTTGCCAGGCCTTTTGCACCTCCTCCTTTTTGCTGTAGCCCGGATGTGTGTAGTTCCAGAGGCAAGGCTGATTCTCGACCAGCTGCACGAATTTCACATTGAAGACGGGATCATCCTTGCGAGCCATGCTCCTAGCGCTTTGCAACACTGACACACTGCACCGTTACAATGGCAGCCAAACACATTAGTCAAAGGAAATGGGAGCAGCAAAGAATGAGAAAAAAAGAACGGAAAACAAAAACAAGCACTCGAATTTGCGCGCGCTCGCTGACTGCCTCTGTTTCGCTGACGCTCTCTCTCTTTCTACCTTTCCCTCGGTCTTGCTTCCGCTTAATAAGCAGCTGCGAATGCAACAAACGGTATCAAACTAATCTGTGCGTCTGTCAAATTTAGTTTTGCTTTTTAGCTGTGTGTTGGGGCAAACACAGCAACAACTTGTCGCAACGAAAGCGCCGAGAAAACTGAAAACTGAAACTGAGCGCAAAAAAAGCTAACAAATAAAAGCTGCAACGTAAACAATGCCAAAACGGTTTTGCGGCAGCGGCTGCGGCGGCTGCTGCTGCTGCTGCTGCTAGAATCAACATCAAATGCAGCAAAAAACTGCAACAACAACAACAACTAGAGGCAAAGTAGCTGCAGCGCTAATGATTAAAATAAGCTTGTGTTTGTGTGTGTCTGTGTGTGTGTTTGCTTGCAAAAGCTTTAGCTCTAACGATGACGTCGCTGGCGGCATTTGTTGCACACAAACACATGCACACACACACTCACGGATATCTCTAAGTGCATTTACATATTTACAAAAGGCGCCAACAGTTAGATGTTGCGCTTTACAACACTAAAAGTGGGCTAGCTAGTGTGCCGGCTGCAGTTCCGCAACTAGTTCCAGTCAGAGCATATGTAATGCAATTAGCTTTTATAATTTATTGCTATTACGCACTATGGTTAGCTTAATTAATTAGAGAATATTTTAATATTTAGCAAATTTAATTTACCGTTTGGTGCATTGGCAAAAACTGCCACTTTTCAGCACTCAGCGTGCGCAGTGGCAACGCTGCTGATCACTGATTCCGCCAGCTAGTTCCGCACAGCGCATATGTAACACAATTTGTGGCTGTTGTTTTCATTTTGTTTTTCTTCACTAAAATCAGCTAGAAATAATTATAAATGGCAGCCAACGCCAAAGCCATCGTTAACACGCCGCTGCTGCAGGGACTGAAACAGGTGAGTGACTCGCCCACCTGCCTGTCATCGTTGCTAATTGACCAATGGTAAATGCTCTCTTGCAGCTGGTGCGTTCGCTGCACACGGACTGCGCTCGCCTGTCCAGCTTTCGCTCGTCCAGGGAGGTGCAGCCACTCGAAGAGTACCCCGAGGTGGAGGTGCTGCACAATCCGCCCGAATGGAAGTACGTGGAGCGCCTGCTGCCGCCTCGCACCGTGCCCCAGCCCGTCGCAAAGCCAGCCTATCCGTCTGGCTGGAAGCCACAGACGGCGACTGGCCAGGAGAGCGGCTACTTTGTGGCGCGCACCAAGAACCACATGGTGCCCGTCTATCTGAATACGCGCTTTCGCGGCCAGCGCCGCCTCACCATCGTGCGACTCATCCAGGGCGATATCTGGGCCCTTGAGCGGGATCTGCGCCAGGTCGTGGAACAGTCTAGAAACGGCAAACTCTGCGCCACGCGGGTCAACGAGCTGAGCGGCCAGATCCACATCCATGGCGACTATGTGGATCTGCTGCGGGAGCATCTCAAAAGCAAGGGATTCTAATTTTGTTGCAATAAACAGTTAAATGTTAAGATTTACCGAGTTTGTTCTGAATGTAACTAATCTAAAGCAAGATCTATTCAAAGGGATCCGAGTCCGAACCCAAACACCAATAAGTACACTTCGATTTTCACCCATTTTTCACAACTTCAAGTGAGTTCTTTATGGATTCTCTGCTTCCGATAAACATATTGCTCATAGTCTAAAAAAACATGTTCCTTAAGATTTGCAATATTATAAACTAGTTTTATATTTAGAGTTTCATGTAAATTTCCACAACATTCAGTGAATTTGATTTCACTCCCGTGGATTTCTTATAGATCTATGTACATGTATGTGGGGAAATTGTTGCACAGGATCTCACGGTGTTTCCTTAACTAGACACAATACAACAAATTTGGCGGATTCGAACTTGCAACATTTTTCTATGAAGTGTTTCGATTTTCACTCATTTTCCGCTCAAGTGTGTGATTTCTTAATTATATTATATCAATATCTAGCTTAGGCAAAATGTTTGCTTTGCTTTTATGGTAATGAGAAAAAAATTGACTTTATTTAATGTACAGATCTGAGATATACATATATATATGTAAATGTGGGGATGTGATATCAGCACAGGAGAAGGAGCGCAGGCAACTATATATAGCTATATATACAATACGATATATATACATATATATATATATCATGTGTAATGCAAGATTTATACTAGAATTTGGACAATAGACTAAAGTATAGGATTGCATTTGCTTGAGGGTTGACATTTGTTGCTGTTTTTTCTTTTCCTTAATGTTATATACTAAAAAAAAAAAACAATCAAAAAAAAAGAGTAGTGTCAAGCATAGAGGCTCACACGTGCGTGCATGATTATTACAAACATAACCATCGTGTAACAGATGTAACTAGTGGACATTCCGGTTAGTAGCCGATGCTACCTTTCGCTGCCGTCAGGTGAGCTTCTTGCTGCGCGCCTGGCCGTAGGCAGCCGAACGCCACCGTTATCCATTCGCACCGGCCATCGCCGTCGGCGTCAGCGGCATGCCGACCAGATTGGGCGTCGACGCCGCCGTCACATTGCCAGCGGCTGTGGATGAGCGCTTCAGTGCTTTACGTATTATCGTCCAGTCCTCCATAATGTCCTCCTCGCGCAGCATGTAGACCACATACGGTCCGGTGACCGTGACGGCCTTCTTGCGTCCAGGTCCGCGCACCTTGCTCTGGCGCTTATCGTTGCCCCAATCGTCCCAGGAGATGTCCACATTGTGGCGATCCTCTTCGAGGCGGCGTATGCGCTCCATTAGATCCTCGCGCAGACTATCTATGGCCATTTGTTTCTCGCTCTGCACGCAACGGAAGGCGAATCTCTGTTTAGCAAATCAATTCGTTACGAGAAACTTCAATTCACTCACCTCGTAGTGTTGGGTGGCTGCCTGCTCCTCGGACAGATATTTGTGTTCGATATTCTGCAGGCGAAACTTGCGCAGCACGTCGGCCACTTCGATGCGTGTTTGATAGACTTTGTCCAGTTCCTTCTGGGGCTGGACAAATTCCTCGGATCGACCGGAGCGCACATCCGCCAGCTGCCGCTCGATGTGATTGATGCGTTCGCAGTAATACTGTTCGCGCAGCTGACTAAACTGTCGGTCTAAGCTGGCTGTAAGACATATATATAACACATATATTATATATCAGTTAGTAAGAACTTTATTAAATTGGCGCCAAATTGTACGTACCCAAATCTTCGATGTGTTCTGCGCGTCGCAGTTCGATTTCGGTGGCATCCATTTCGGAGGAATCATCGGAATCGCACTCATTGGCCTCCTCCTCCTCCTCGTCGGAGGTGTCGTGCGCCTGGCTGGAGTTCGAGCGCTCCGACTCTGCGCCAGAGACGTCGCCCTCCGCATCGGATTCGCCATTTTTTACAGGCATTTGGGGGGAGGGGCAGAGATAACTGCTATCCGAGCGCGCTATACGTGTGTTTTGTGTTTCTTGTGTGTAGGTATGTGTGTGTGTATAATAAACAAGCACTGCACTCACTGAAGCAACTCAACTAAATTGTATATTTTTCAAGAAATTCTTTTATTCAACGAATTTTATAGAAATTTTTGTAGCTAGCGAACATTGTTTTGTACTGCAGCTGCAAAAAGTGTTGGCTGACGACACAAGGCCTGACAGTGTTGCACAGCGCAAGCCAATCGATTGCTTTCGATATATCGTTGTATATTCAAACTATTTATGCGCACTTGTTAAATATGTATATAATATTAATAAATTCACTAAAAATATTTGAATTTATGTGATCACAATGTGATATTTCAATTATTTAGTGTAGAAAACTCCACAAAATATATACAAACTTCAAATGCCAAGTATTTACAAAATACGGTCACACGCAGGCGCCAGATCAACAGCTGACGTATGAGTGTGAGGCGAGAGAAAAAATAGACGAATAAACGAACGAGAAAAACAAATATAGGCGCTGTCGATAAATACGTGTAATTTAAATAAGAAGCGTGTTCAAATTATTCCACATATTTTATATTAGCGAGCCATGGAAACGCCGACTGCCGACGATTTGCTACAGTTCCGCGACTACAGCGCAACTAACAGCGGCACACCAGCGCAAATCAATGTCAATTCGCCAACGCATGCAGCTGGAGGTGGCGCAGGTGGAGCGGGTGGTGCCGGAGGCGGCGCTGCCAATTATAACAATGGACAGCGTCAGCGTGGTGATCCATTGTCCGACTTGATATACGATATGAGCAATTCAGCACAAAATATTATCGGAGGCGGCGGCGGAGGAGGCGGCGCCGGTGGTGCTGGCAACGATGGGGGCTCAGCCGATGGCGGCGCTGCTGGAGCCGGTGGCAGTGCTCGTCTCTCATTTCTAACCATCGAGTACTATCAGCAGTTCTTCAATGTCGATACTTACATGGTGCTGGAGCGCATTGCCAACTCCATGATACCCAAGCGCGCCTCGGCCAACTATTTGCGCATGACCATTGGCGAAAATCCAGATCTGTATGGTCCCTTCTGGATAACCATAACGCTGGTAGGTGCACTTCACTCTCTTTAAAAAATATCTATCTGTCATATATCGTCTCTTTCTCTCTTTCTCTTTCATTCAGATCTTCTCGATAGCCATCAGTGGCAATATAGCCAGCTACTTGCAGCAGGCCAATGATAGCTATCATTGGCATTACAATTTCCATTTGGTATCATATGCAGCCACCTGCATCTTCCTCTATGCCAACATCTTGCCGGCCATACTCTGGGCCCTCTTCAAGTACAGCCTCAAGCCTGTCGATGCATCCGATGCCGTGGAAACGGAAAGCGTTAGTCTACACTCTTCTCTATGTATAGCCATCTCTTAATCATTCTCTCTCTCTCTGTCTCCCTTTGTTATCACAGGCCAGCTACACACCGAGTCTTTTGTCGCTGATGTGCATCTATGGCTATAGTCTGGCCATTTATATACCCGTCTCCATACTCTGGGTGATCAATGTGAGTTCGATCTGAATTTGCCCATAATCATTGTTCATAAAGTACAATTTCCTTTGCAGATTTCACTGCTACAGTGGCTGCTCGTTATCACGGCTGCCCTGCTCTCGGGCACCGTGCTGATTTCCGTGCTGACGCCAGCACTCCGCAATTCACAATATTCGCTATTCCTTATCATTGGCATACTCGGCGCTCACATCATATTGGCCGCTGGCTTTCTGCTCTACTTCTTCCACAGTCCGCCGGAGTCCGCCGCGCTGATGGCCAAACCCACGGCAGCGCCGCTCTTCAAGGCCGCCTTGCCGAAGCTCTCCACCCAGGCCGTCGTTGGTGACTTGCCGGCCAATCTAACGGGCTAAAAGACATCATTCCAAATACTAATCCAAACACTGTTTCTGTACATTAAGCTCTACACATGATTACTACACGTTTCCCCTCTCCCTCTCTCTCTCTCTCTCTGTGTCCAACGCGAATCAATTTTTGGTAGTTGAATCCATAGATGAAGAGACTTACACTTCGGCGATATCGGATAATATTTGTATAGGAATATTATATGCAATAATGTCTATAGAAACTTTATTTGCTAAAAATGATAAATTTGCTATGTGTAATATTTAAATTAATAGAAATGTCTTTAAACTTAAATTTAATAGATTTTATAATTCAGAAATATCTTTTTTTTTGGATACCTTCATGAGTATGTCTTAAATATTTAAACATATATATATTTTGTTCAAGAGCCTCTGTACCATGGTTATCATATATATCATTTATGTATATATTATATATATTATTGGATTGGTAATACGTGTAAATCTGTTCCTAATTATTAGTTTTTCTTTCTGTATGTGTGTGCGTGTTTTTGTAATATTCTAAGAACTTATAGTTAAATATAATACGAAATCAAAATCTATGAGACAAACTATCTATCTCTTTCTCTGGCTCTAGCTCGAACTCGACCGTGATCGTCTATCTCTACTCTATCGCTAGCTCTATCTCTACGATCTCTATCTCTATCGCGATCTCTATCGCGCTCTAGCGCTAGCTCTAGCTCTAGCGCTATCTCGAGCTCGAGCTCGATCTATCTCTAGCTCGATCTCTATCTCTAGCTCGAGCGCTAGCTCGAGCGCGATCTCTATCTCTATCTCTATCTCTATCTCTATCTCTATCTCTATCTCTATCTCTATCTCTATCTCTATCTCTATCTCTATCTCTATCTCTATCTCTATCTCTATCCCTATATCTATCTCTATCCGATCGATCGCGACTCCTACTCTATCGCTTCTCTATCTCTATCTCTATCTCTATACTCTATCTCTATCTCTATCTCTATCTCTTCTCTATATCTCTATCTCTATCTCTATCTCTATCGTCTATCCTATCCTAATCTCTAATCCCTGAAAATATCCGAGCTATCCTATCCTATCTCTATCCTCTATCTCTTCTATCTCTATCTCTATCCCTATCTCTATCTCTATCACTATATCTCCATATCCTATCTATCTCTACAGGGTATTTATTAGTCCAGTCCTTCTCTCTCAACTTCATTATGTATTCAGGCTGTTATATGTACTACATATGTGTGGGTCCTCACATCATCAAGCACATATGTGCGTGTACACATAGTTCATCAACGAACCAACTCTCATACACTCACACACTTACATGAACACCCACACAAACTCACACAGAAAACATTTCTCAATTTCGAATGCAAATATTCCAGCATCCAACGCATCGTTGGATTTGTCGTTTTCATATGCTGTGCCCCAGAGGGTATTTCAGGATTGTCATAGTCTTGGCAACGATACTCTCTAATTTCTGATAATTGAATTTATTTAGTTCTTGTGTGCAAAAGTTGTGAATTATCCAATTTATCATCAGCAAACCTTACATTACATTAGAATCTAGCAAAGGCTTTTCACATATTTTAATAATGTGTTCTAAATCTATAGCTTCTATTGAAGTGATAGATTACAAATTTAGTTCATCTATGAATACCTTTTGGTTTCTTCATACATATATATTTTAAAAAACTTTGCACAGTTAAATCTTATAAGGTGCTTCATTCGTAATAATAATTTCAATAAAATCTCATTACAATATCAATTAACACCATATCATAGTTTAAAAATTTAGTTCTTGTATGAAAAACTTTTAAATTCTTTTAAAGAAGTTTACACATACATAAAATCTCAGCCAATTCGGATTAAAGTATAGTATAGTTTCCATAGAACTGCGGAGCTATTAATTTAGTTCTTGTATGGAGAGCTATCTGTATTTAAGAAATTTGACATTCAGAACTCTTATAAAAATCCATATCTACGCTCTTATTTTCTTTGAAATCGGTTAAGAGTAAATAGGGTATATAGGTGAAATATTTCAACCAAGTATTACTCTTTAGATCAAAGTACTGAAAATAAGGGTATTCCATATTCGTTGAGCTATTGCTTGAATGTGATTTGTTTTTATACTCATTCACGAAAGTGAATCAGTATATTGGTTTTGTGCAATGTCCGTCTTGCTGTCCGTCCGTCTGTCCGTCTGTCCGTCTGTCCGTCCGTCCGTCTGTCCGTCTGTCCGTATGAACGCAATCTATTTCGGCGCTATTGAAGCTAGAGACTTGAAATTTGGAACACATACTCGTGTATATCTCCGATTTATAAAGTGTTAAAATTTTCCCGATCCGCCCACTAGGGGCGTGGCAAATCGGAAAATGCATTTTCCGATATACCAGAAATCATGTTTGTTGAAGAGCTAGAAAGCTGAAACTTGGTATGTAGGTCCGCGTTGACCACCCAAGATTACGAGCTATGGCGGATATATCTACGCCCATTGGGGGCGTGGCAAATCGGATAAAACTGTATCTCCTAAAGTTGTAAACCTAGAATGCTGAAATTTTGCACGTCAGCTAATGGTATGATTCTATAAAGTCTGAAGATAAATTATAAGTCTACGCCCGTTGGGGGCGTGGCAAATCGGACCTGAATATATAGTGATTTTTTAAATTCTCCTATATTTTGGACACTATTGATGGCAGAGACCTCAAATTTTGTATATATACTCGGACTCATCACCCAAGACCAAAAAGTTTTGTCGGATATATGTCCGCCCACAGGGGGCGTGGCAAACCGCAAAAGTTTATATCTCCTAAAGTATAATAGCTAGAAGCTTCAAATTTGGATAGTTGAGTTACTGGTAGCCTCCTCTATCGATTTCCCAAAAATAATTTTTAGGCCTCTTTAGGGGCGTGGCATATCGAAAAATACCCTGTAATTTTCACATTTTTTTAGGGTAAGCATTTAAACTTTGCAGTTAGGGTAACGTTATCTCTTTCTAAAAACTGACCAAAAATGAGGTGTCTACGCCCAGTTGGGGCGTGGCAAATCGGAAAAACCTGTATATTCTACAGTATTAGAACGAAACTTAACTACTAAATTGTTGATGGGATGTGAATGAGTATTCCGCAGTCGGTAACGCCCGACTGCAACGTTCTTACTTGTTTTTCCTTTTATATTTTGATTATTTATTTTCAGTTGCCTTAGCGTCGACAACCCTGACAGAGCGCAATGTGTGTGATAGAGAGAGAGAGAGAGAGAGAGAGAGAGAGAGAGAGAGAGAGAGAGAAAGGCAAAGAGAGAAAGAAAGAGAGGCAGCATCAATAGGTTTGTTCTTCGCTCTGCATTGCATTTGTCTCTCTCTTTCCCCCGCATTCACTCTCGGCGCGTGAGTGTGAGTGTGGGAGGGTGGGTGGGTGGTAGTTGCACTTGCTCGATTATATTCATGCATGAAAACGCTGCCCACTTGGCGAGTGGGTCTGGCGTGTGGCTATGGATTATGTGGCGTATACATAATGTGGGCAAAATCATCAGCTGCAGTCGACGATTTGTTTGCCAGCAAAATAGCGAATTGCGAGCTGTGAGCGGCGAATGCGTAATTGAAACAGCAAATTGGAAATCAAATTCATTTTTATTTTATTTATTTTTCTCGCTTTTTATTGCATTCAAATTGAGATTAATTTGTCGATGAATTGCAAAACATAAATATTTACCATCGAAGTCGGATTCAAATCTCATCTGTATGAAATTTCTGCCTATCATTGCATTTTCTATAGATGTGGAAGTACAATATATATAAAGATATCGTATATATAGATGTAGATATACATAAGTATAGGTATATGGAAAATAAGATGTAAAGTTAAGGTAGATTGGCAATCAGTCAGTCATACAATAGACCTAAAGATCAATCAATCACTCAGTAGCTTGAAATAGATAAGCCAAAACTAATGTTTCGTTAGTTCACTCAGTCAATCAATCAGTCTATCAATGCCAGTTAGTCAGTAAGTTAGTCAAACAGTCAATTAATTGATAGCTCTCCGTCAATCAGTCTGCTAATGAGTCAATCATTCAGTCAAACAGTGCAAAATTCGATCAACTAGTCAATCAGTTTAGGTAGTAAGGTTTGCCAATTAGCCTTCAGTCAGTCAATTAGTCAATCCACCAATCAAATACTTTGTAATACAATCATTCATTCAATGAATTATTAATTTAGTCAATCAATTATGGGAAAATCAATAAGTGAGTCAGTCAATCATCGTTCGGTTCAGTTGTCATATCATTATCAATCAACCAATAAGTCAATCCTTAAAGCAATCATTTAGTCAATTAATCAGTCAATAATTCAGTCCGTCAATCAGTCAATCAACTATTCAGTTATGCGATCAGTTCAAGCAGTCAATCAATCAATTTATGAGTCAAGTTTTCAGTCAGACAATCAATCAGTTAATCAATCAACCTGTAAGTCAATCATGCATTCAGTCAATCAAACAGTAATTCAATTAATCTGTGAGTCCATTATTCATGCAGTGAATCGATAATTGATTAGATAAACAGTTAGTCAATCAATCTTCAGTGAATCAATCAGCCAGGCAAACAGCCTATTAATCGGTCAATCATTCAATTAAACACTCAGTGAGTTTGGTTAATTAAGTCTATAAGCATAGAGAGGGGCAATACGATTCACTAGAATCACTAAATTGTCAATCAGCTTGTCTGTCAGTCAATCAGTTGTCTCTTTACATAAACATAGTTTCAAGTTTCGCATATGTGTTTTGGGGTAGAGGCACTACCCCTGTCGCTCACGCTCACGCGTCGTACCCTTAATGGTACTCGGCTGTCGTCGTTGCGGAAACGGAAGTCACTCGACATTTTTTTTTTGCTTTACTTATTTTATTTTACTTTATTTTTCTTTTTGGGAAATTAGCTAATGTGCAGTCGCTCGAGAGACATTTTCTTCTGCTTCTTATTTAGTCTTTTTTTTGGTATTTTTATTTTATCAAAATTCGTTCTAGCAGCTATTAGCAGTGTGTGTGTGTGTGTGTGTTTCTGTTTGTGGTTGTGCGTATGTGTGTGTGTGTGTGTGTGTGGCCCACACTTTGAGCCGCCCTCGTTATGCATGTGAAGCGTTAAAATGCCACTTCAGTCGGGATATGCGCATGTGGTTGCGGTTGGGCGGGCAATGCGAACGCCTCCTGCTGCTGCCAGCACCACTCTGCACCACCTTGGACCACCTGCCTAGCTACTCAAACAGCCACCGGGCAGCGCCTGCAACTGGCAGCCCCACAGGCCGTGGGCGGGTCTCTGCTGCAAATGCAAATGGGAAATGCAAAATGCAAAACGCGTTTAACAATTTCCATTTGACCTGTTGAAATGGCGCCGCGGGCAATCAAAAGGCTAATAAGAAAATCACAGTATATAAATACTATATATACTCTATATATATGTATATACATATATATATTCATCATTAGAATTGAATCCTTCATAAATCAATCAACATTTGAATGCAGCCCCAGCACTGAGAAAACCAATTATAGTTGGGAAAATTGCTGATCAGATGGGAACTGAAGAAAAAGTAATTTCAATAGAAAAGCTTTTCATTTGTTTTTGATTACGTATTCAAATGCCATTTAAGTCATATTATAATAAATAGAAAAATGATTTAAATTAATGCTTTAAGCTTAAGTCTAAATTTGGACTAGATTCTGCGTGGATTCAATATGGGCGTTTTAACAACTCAGTGATTCGTTCACAAATTTCGAATATTTTCAATTGTTTAGGCAAAGATCTATCTTTCGTGTCCTAATCCTAACCTTCAGACATTATAAAATGACAAATATATATATTTGTTTCGTCATCGAAATATTATTGATACATTTAAGAGCTGTTGAAAAACATATAGTTATTTCTCTTGTTTGGTCACCCTAAGGATCGTGAGAGTCCGATTAGTTCCTACAGTTCACTTGAGTCTGGGATACAGTATTTAAAAATACTGAAGGAGCTTAATTCATTTTGCCCATTTTTCATTTAGTGTACCCTGAACCCATTTGCAAGTAATACAGTATACATGTAACAATAATATTTGAGTCAATTTAGCCTTCTTAGTCTCATCGTCTGTCCTGTTTGTCCCTTCGTATGTCTGAACGCGTTGATCTCAGGATCTATAAGAGCTAGGGACTTGAAATTTTAGTTGTAACTGCCTGTATGGTATAGGTATATCGAGTTTGTTTGAAAAGTCGATAACTATTTTTGTTCTAATATTATCGATCAAAAGGCTTAACAAAAATCAGCTAAGCAATTATATTTTCTACATCTTTAGAGCTGGAGTATTCACTATAAATTCATGTGAATTTTATATAATTCTGAAAGAAGTGCAAAATTATTTGTTTATTAGTACTTGGAAGGGCTTCAAGCGCTACCATGGAAATTTGAATGTAATTAAATCAATTATTGATGTGGCATCAGTCTACAGAGAAACTGATTAGGGAAAGCTCATTCAGTCCAGAAAATCAATTTCAATTGAATCCCGATAGTTTCCAGTAGAATTCTATGGGATTTTGGAAGCTGCAAATTGGGAAACTATGTAGTTTTGCATAGTCTCTCAGCTTTGACGCTTGATTCCCTCTGAGTAGGAGAAAAAGGAAAGCAAATCAAAGGAACCTACGTAAGGATTCGCCTTGATTCAATCAAGCATGCTGTGCAGTGAAAATAGGAACTGGAAATTGGATGGTTACCAGGGCTACCAATTGTCAAATGGATTTCCTTTCTTGGCCAGCTGCAAATATGATTTGCCTTTTACTTTTCATCGTTGGTTTGGAACCACCCGGGAAGGTGGGCAGTGGGAGGGGCAGAGGAAGGGGACAGAAGGCACTTTAAGTTAGTCAAGTTGTAGTCAAAGGTAAACAGCTGGGATGATGCTACAGGCGTAGAGCCGGATGTCGGGGGCTACCCTCCTTTGGGAACGGGCGGGTGCGTGGGCAGCCGGCCGGTGCTCATTCGGGGCGTGTTCCTCGTTGCTTGACACAATTCCGAGTGCGCCAGCAAATTCTCCACGGCAGCCGTGTGTGTGTGTGTGCGTCCTGAGCTCAGGATATGCGTAGTGCATTCCCCAACCCTCTCCACCGCCCCACTCAGCCTCTCGCCCAACGCTCTGCTAGGAGCTGCTCCAATTTCCAGCTGAACGAAAAAGTCTCCAATGGCGCCGCGGCGAAAGTCTACACAGCACGTCCCCTACACAGCGAGAGCTTTGAGCTTTTGTGCCCGTGTGGAGTTGCATTGATTTTGCTGCACCACCCAACCGAGACCCAACCCAGCACCGCCTTGCCTGCGGGCTGATTATGTATGCAGCTCAGCTTTTGGCTTAGATAAGACGCACAGCAAAAACAAAACCAAACACAAAAAAAAAAAAAAGGAGCTGACATGAAATGAACTCTACTGACCCACCCAATCACCTAGCGCCCCACAGTTGCCCAAACTGTTCGAGCGGTTGAGCGTTTGAGTGGCTGCGTGGTTGCGTTGCTCGGCCTTCTGCGGCAACCGAGCCTCGCATAATTTCATTATTTATTTTAATTAATTGAAATTGTTCAAAAAGCATTCGACATCCCTTCGGCCACTCCCACCACAGCCCCTCCAGCTGACCCGAATGTTAGCCTTCGTTCCCTAATTGCAATTGAAGGCACTTACCCGCCCCCTGATCCCCTTCGCCCTGTACCAAGCGATAAACGGATTTCAAATGAACTTTTCTATCCAATTATAAAGTGAAAAGCTGGAAAATATCTTCTGTATATGACTATAAATATGTATATGTATATAATATCTGAATATTACAGTATATACTACATCAAGTGTGGCCTGTAGAATGGGTATTAAAGGGGGAGGGGGGTAGGGTAGCAGGAGGTGCCAAAACTTTTGTTGGAAGCTCTTGAAATGAGGCCATTAGTATGTCATACATTGTGTAAGTGATGTAAATTATGTACATAGGTGATGTACATATGTGATGTATTTGGTGTAAGTGATGTGATGTCAGTTTTGTCATGATGTAGTGATGTGTGTAATGTATGTGATGTAATGTAAATAATTGTATGTATGAATGTATCTATAAATAAATGTATGAAAGTATAAATGTATGAAAGCATGAATGTATGAATGTATGAATATATGAATGTATGAATGCAGGAATGTACTTATATAAATAAATGAATCTATGAATGTATGTATAAATGAATGAATGAATGAAAGAATGTATGAATGTATGAATGTATAAATGTATGGATGTATGAATGTATGAATGTATGAATGTGTGAATGTGTGAATGAATGAATCTTTGAATGAATCAATGAAAGAATGTATGAATCTATGAATGTGTGAAGGTATGAATGCATGATTGCATGAATGTATGAATGAATGAATCTATGAATGTATGTATAAATGAATGTATAAATGAATGAATGGATGAAAGAATGTATGAATGTATGAATGTATAAATATATGGATGTATGAATGTATGAATGTGTGAATGTGTGAATGAATGAATCTTTGAATGTATGAATGAATCAATGAAAGAATGTATGAATATATGAATGTATGAATGTGTGAATGCATGAATGCATGAATGTATGAATGCATGAATGCAGGAATGTACTTATATAAATAAATGAATCTATGAATGTATGTATAATTGAATGAATGAATGAAAGAATGTATGAATATATGAATGTATAAATGTATGGATGTATGAATGTATGAATGTGTGAATGTGTGAATGAATGAATCTTTTAATGTATGAATGAATCAATGAAAGAATGTATGAATGTGTGAATGCATGAATGCATGAATGTATGAATGCATGAATGCATGAATGTATGAATGCATGAATGTATGAATGCAGGAATGTACTTATATAAATAAATGAATCTATGAATGTATGTATAAATGAATGTATGAATAAATGAATTCGTATGCAAACGATTTATTTATGTATGTGACATATCTTTTTGTGCGTACATACATATGTATGTATGTATGGATGTGTGTATAGATGTATATAATATAATTGAAACCTCACTATGAGATTTTCATCAGCAATCATAAAAAAATTGAAAAGAAAACGATTTAAATTTTGACTTTATAGATTTATTTTTAGCTCCCTTTCTCTTTCTCCCATCTCACTATCTCTCTCTCTAAATCTCTAACACCCCCCATTCCCCACCAATTCCTTTTCACTCTTTGTTCTATCCCCGCCTCTCTGTGACAGTTTTCGCCTCTCTCTCTCTCTCTCTCTCTCACGCTTCTTCTTCGCATCTTTCATTTGTCTTCCTAGCATTTCCTACTCTTTCATTATTCCACTCTCTCCTCCGATTACCTTTATCTGTCCTTTAATCTAGATTTTGCACCTGAGTCGCTGTCTACTTGAATTGCAGCTGCAATCAGAAACTGGAAATTCTTTGCACAAAGAGAAGCGTAAAGAAAAAACTTTCGCTTGTGTGGAAAACGTGAGCTTTAACGATTCCACTGGGCTAACGCTAACGATCCCGTTATGCATGCAAATTGCACTGTTGCGGCTGCCACTTGCAGACTCCGGCCGTATTATCTGGTCGACCATTAATTAGTGCCAGCTACAGCGCAGCACAGGGCAACAGCTGAAGCGCCATCTGATGAGCTTTGTGTGTGTGCGTCTGTGTGTGTGTGTGCGTGTGGTTGTGTGTGCGTGTGTGTGTACTTTCAATTATATTCAAGCGCTGATGCGGTCACACTGCAATTGAGATGGCGCCATATTAGAACTGTTAGACTGTTCATGTGTGTGCGTGTGCGTGTCAGCAATTATACAGATTATATAGATGTATGTATGCGTGGTCCAATGATAGCAGACTATGTGCGTATGTGGGTGGGAGTGAGATAGAGAGAGAGAGAGAGAGAGAGAGAGATCGCATGCTTATATATAAATGTGCATGTGTGTCTCTATCTCTCTCCCTCTCTCGCTCGCTCGCTTTCTGTGTGCTTTTGGTACATTGTAAATTATCTAAATGCATTTGCAAACACACAAATGAAATCGAGTTGTGCTTTGGAGACTTGGCCCAGTTGCAGTCGGCAGCATTGCGGCGCAGCTTTGCCTTTGGCCTGTGTAGAGTTATAGCAGCTGAAAGCTGTGCGCAGAGCTTGGAGCTTTACGGGGCGCTGCCATGTAGGTGCTGCTGCTGCTGCTGCTCGCATTGTTGTAGTTCTTTTACCGTTTGTTTGTGTTCTTGTTTTTTTTTGTTCTTCTTCTCCTTCTTCGTTTGGCTCGCGTTGAAGCGCAACTCTCAACACAGGATACGTTGCGGCCGCAGCTGCTGCTGCTGCTGCTGCTGCTGACGTCGCTGCCAGTGTCGCTGCCGTTGTTTTGGTGGGCTCGCTGCGCTCTCTCTCTCAATCAGTACGAGTCAAGCAGTCTTCGGCGTATCCAGCAAACGCGGTTCTTTTTTAAGCGCGTTTTGTATTATTCTACTCATATAATTTATCATTTGCGTCGCTATATGATTTCTCCTTGTTTCCGTAGTACACAAACAAACTAAAAAAAAAAAAAAACATCTAAATAAAAACGAAAAAAAAAAAGACAAGAAACTGCAACAACTACAGAGAAAGTAAACAAACAACAGCAGAGACTAAGCAAAGAACCGTCGAGCAAAACAAAACCGAAAACAGAAAACCGAAAGAACTGAAAGCAGCAAGAGGAAGCAACAACTTCTAACGGCAACTTCTCTAATTCAAGAGCTCAAGAGACACGCGCTCGCTGTGGCCGCCATTGTCCCGTTGCCAACGCCAGCGTCGCAGTCGCTGTCGCAGTCGCAGTCGCAGTCGCCGTTGTTTTAGTACGTTTCAAGCCGTTCTCAAGACAGGAAACTTGACAGATCATCGTTCATAAAAATATATGTGAAGAAAGTCAATTTAAAGTAACGTCTACTGTCAATTGTATGTGTGTGTGCGTGTGTGTGTGTGTGTGTGTGTGTGAGCGTATTTGTCCCTTGACTGAGATGTAAGGAATTCGAATAGATATTAAGTAGCCCAACTTTTGACCCACTAACACAAAACACGTCTAAAGAGTTAAACCATATGTGCGCAAGGATACCTATAGATCGTACAAGTGATCAATAGAATTGGGCATATACATAATATTTTTTTTTTTTTCAGGTTCTAAAGTCAATAATAAGAACGTTGCAGTCGGACTTTACCGACTGCATAATACTCATTCACAGTCCAGATTTCGTCAAAGCAGTTTACCGATTTGCCACGCCCCCAATTGGCATATATTTACATATATTATGTTTGTACATATCAATAGAGGATGTCAACGGTAATTTAGTCCTTAATTTTCGAGTTTCTAATTCTAAAACTGTGGCAGATACAGTTATACCCGAAATGCCACGCCCCTAATGGTCGTAAACATATTCGCCAAATCTTTTTTACCAAATCTATATATACAATTGAATTGCCACGCGCCTAGAAGGCGGATCAGAAAAATCTACACACTTTAATTCGAGGTATACACGAGTCTTAATCCTTAAGTCTCCAACTTCAGAGGGACAAAGCCAATATTCCCATTTCAATTTTGTGAATGAGTATAAGAAAGTTTCTTTGTAAGCAAAAACTTGTTCATAGCCAAACTTATGTTTTGGAAATGCCCTATATTCATCAATTCTATTCTATTTGCTTTTTATTTTAGAATATTGCTAAAATTTTTACTCCTATATCATTTCAGATAATTGAAAGTCTTTAACCGAAAGTCTGCATCAGCAATCAACAACAACAACAAAATTAAATAAATATCAAGAAAAAAAATATATATAATATATATAAACCATTTTATGAAATTTTGAACTTCAATACAAAAGAAAATAAAGCGTGAAACAAAAAATAAAAGTAGGAAACGGCTCCAATACATTTCCCACGATTTATTTGTGTTACAATTTTTTTAATGTGAGCGAGAAAAAAAAAGAAGGGAAAATAGAGCAAAGGAAAAGCAATTGTAAAATCGAAACACATAAAG
Organism: Drosophila arizonae; assembly: GCF_054131065.1. NCBI lineage: Eukaryota > Metazoa > Arthropoda > Insecta > Diptera > Drosophilidae > Drosophila > Drosophila arizonae. Next base: position 4,518,957 of record NC_142927.1, on the reverse strand, counting down.
AAAACTTTGTGAAAATAAAAAAAAGAAAAAAAAACTTTTTTTACTGTAATTTTTTTTTAAGTGTGCATATAGCTAGGTGTTAGCTATATAGATCGCATATAGATCGTATGATTGATTAGAAATTATACAAATAGTGTTGTGGGTTGTTACATCTGTGCTCAAGTGAGAAAAGGAGGCCGAAAAGGAAGCAAAAAAGAGACGAGGAAGGAAACAGCAAGAAGAGAGCGAGAGGAAGTTTGAAAAGTAAGAGAGAAGGAGGTAAAAAGGAAACGAAAAGAAGATAACAAAGGATCGAATAGAAGACGAAAAGCAGAGATAAAAGGAGACGATATAAAAACCAAAAGGAAAAGAAAGAGAAGAAGCAAAGAACCGACAAACAAGATAATAAAGCGAAGGAAAGTCTAAAAAGAAGTACGATAGTAGACGAAAGGAAGAGATACGAAATCAAGATAACGAAAGATCTCATAGTCTAAAAAAAAAAAAAAAAAAAATTGAAAATATAAGGAATAGAACGAATAGAAAGTTATAGACCAAAGCAGACTACGATAATTGAGCGAAAAGTGGAGAACGCGAAATTGAAAAGAACGCGCAAGAAAAAGTTGAAAACCAAGCAAGAGGATAACGAAAAGAAGTAAGAAAAAACAAAAAACAAAAAAAGGCGAAAACGAGACGATTTCGGGGCGATTTGGACACGATATACCACATGGTTTTTTTTAACAGAATTTACAGGACGCGCACTACGCAGACATAAGTCTAGATAAATCTAAAGATAAAGATAAACATAAAAAACATATATATATGTATACATATATTAATATTATATATAAAAGCATAATTTAAAGCAAACCAAAAACACCAAATAATATAAAATCTATAATACGAGTAAAATATATTTACATGTCAAATAAAAGAAAATAAAAAAGACTTGAAATTCTTAAAGAAATTAATATTTATACAAAAAAATCAATGAACAAAATTTAGTAAAACAAAGACAGAAACGGTAAAAAATTACAAAAAAAAAAAAGAAAAAGAAAAAACCAACGGACTTCCAACGATTTCAAAATACGACGAATTATTTTTAGAGCCCAATTAAAAATAATGAACATTTTCGGTTAACAGCAACAACACCAAAAACAATAGCAGCAACAAAAAACTTGCCAAAACTAAGAAGAAAAAAGAAAGAGTTTTAAATAAAAGAAAATTTTAAACATAAAACAAAAAAAAAAAAGTAAACAAATAAAAAACTTTTCATCCAACAAAGACAAAAGCGAGCTACAAGAATTTACACGGAAAGCAGAGAGATTGACTAAGGAGCGAAAGCGAGAGCTAACTAAAGAAAGAGACAACTAGCGAGTAAGCCGAGTGAGACAGCGAGATAGAGACAGAGACAGAGAGAGAGAGAGCAAAGAAGCGAGCGATAAGTGATATTTTAAAGCACAAAATATCAGTTAAGGACAACAATTTATAAGGTAAGTAAATGAAGAAATGTATATTGCATATATAGGTATTTATTGTCTTATATTAATACATGTAAATATTCTGAAAGTATGGGAGATTTTGCTTCCCATTAAATATTGATCTTTAGTCAAAACAAAAATTTTTTTTTTAGAAATATCTAGCATCAATTGGTTCAATATAGTTCCTTATTGTTAAACTGATTTGCATAAGAGTTAACTATAGCTCAATAGGTCTCATACTAACTTATGCAACATAAACTCGTCTAAGAGCTATAGAGCTCTGTTTCTATATAAAGTCAGTTTGGCTTAAATATCGAGAATTTCAAAAATATATACAAATGAAAAAAAAGTATATAAAAATCGTATAAATCGTACATATGAAACTAACTATAGAATCTGAAGACCCTAGCGCCAAACACGTTCGATGTAACTGAATAACTGCTGCACTATCCAGACTTTAATAGTTATTAATCGAATCATTATCGATTAGTCGATAGCAAACTAGATCTGCTCAAGCTATAAAGAGAGAAATTACATGACTCTAGCTTAACGAGACGGACGGAGGAAGGGTTAAACGGGCAGATAAGCAGACGGACAGACAGTAAAACAGTTGGACAGACGGACGGACATACGAAAAGTTAGATATAAGCATGACGAACTGACAGACACGACTAGAACGACTTGGCTCGATGTGCGGATAATGATATATACCATGACCAAACCCCCTTCGGCAGCAATACACAGTAACCAATATAACCTAACCCAAGTTGATATATTATCAATCTGTCCATCTTGATTGTCAGTATAGACTAGAGTAAATTCTATAGCGAACTCTATCTAGACTCTATGCGGATTTAAATTCCAAAGTTTCTAGACTGAAAGCTAGATTGCCAAACATTGACATGGATAGACACACACGCAAATAAAAGAGCCAATAAATTTTCATTTGGGGAATATACAATGATTAGAGATAGATTAAATATTTGGCACTCGGCTCGCACTCTGCAGCTGTGAAAAGCTTTGGAGCGATGGGCTGACAGGACAAAGGGTTCAATTGCATTTGCTCCTCTGTCAATCACTCTGTCTCTCTTTCTCTCTCTCACTGCATCTCACTTGCTCTCTCTGTTAGCTCTGTCTCTCTCATTGAATGCCATCTAGCCATCACAGTCGCACACACAGCACGCAGCATTCGGCTATTGTTGGCATATTTACACTTCAGCTCATTCAGGGAAGCAATTTATGCATTAATTGTAATCGTCGATTGCATTGTTCATCATGATGAAGTTGCTGGAGCCTGGGGTAGGCCTTGGCACGGTACCTTCTCGGTCCCAAATGGGCCCAACCCACACGAATAGTGTAAATCAAATATTGCCTTCAATATTGTGCAAGACAATGCAATTTGATCGATTTTCGAATGGCTGGCAAAATAATTGAGTGACATTTGCTAAAAATAATGCAATTATCAGTAATTTGTAATTTCGCTGCGGTGCCTAATGGACGTATTACCCATTTACTAAATCAATTATTAACGCAATTGCCGAGCTCCAATTCGATTTAATTGCAGACGAGAGCTATCTAGTTGTCGAGTTAATAATAGAATCAACGGTTCAACCGAACTTTTGGTATGATTATCGTCCTTAAATCTAAATTTTTTATTTAAACACAAAGTTCTTTCATCGATAACTTATGTATGTAGACAGAACTAGTTCAATTGGGCAGCGCACTTGTCGGGCGTTCTAAAAACATATTTTCTTTCCTGTTTAAAGAACCAAATACTCAAGATTTAAACCGGTTCAATGAGGATGGGTTCGCTAGACTGTATTAAAACGGAGCCGGTTTCTTTTGTAAGCAATTTTAATACTAAATTGACCAAAGAGTCTTGAGCTAGGATTAGACCAGTTCAATTGGACAATGAACCACCTGAACCAGATTGAGGTTGCGTTTGTGTGCCTTCTAAAAACATATTTGATTTCTTGTTTAATGAATCAATTAGTCAATCCTAAGTTTTGTAACTGAGCTAAATCGACTGAGCTTGGCTAATGAACCGGTGCGATAAGGAAGAGTTTAGTAGGTTATACTGAGCCCGATCTAGTTTCTTTTGTAAGCCAGATGATACTAGATTGATGACTCAAGTGCCCAGATTGCTTAGATTGGGATTATATGCGAAAGTTGATAGAGCTCTGCTCCAATGTGATTCAACTGCAGTTTTTCTATGCCTCACAAGCAAACCTATCTCTGTGTTACCTTTCTGAACCAGTTCGCTGAGATTCTAATCGTTCCTTTTTCAGTTACTTATGCGAACTAATGCGAAGAATGGCTATATCTAATATGAAGCTAACCTACATACATTGTACATACATGGTATGTTCAGTTCAGTTCGGTTCCATTCGGTTTGTTTCGGCTGTATTATATAATAGGAAATTGAATTCGTCAGATCCTGAGATACTTACAATTAAACGGTTTAATAACAATAGCCATAGTAGCTTCAATTTGTATATATGACCTAACCGGTTCGCTTCATCCCGGTTCAGTTCGTAATGATTGTTGAGTGCAACAGAAAAGTGTTTTCCTTCTGGCCACAAAACGATTTAACGGGCAACGCCTAAAAGCAGGCAGCATACATATTTCATCAGAAGAACAAACCGAACCAAAAAGGCAGATAATGAGAGAGTGAGAGCGTGTTAGAGGTAGAGAAAGACAGGGCGGAAGACACATACAAAGAGGGAGAGAGGGAGAGAGAGAGAGAGGGAGAGCCTGCAAGGCAAACAAAATCAATTATTTAAATGTAGCTTGGGTAAAGTTCAGAGTTCAATGCAATGCATTGCTGCCATTTCGACTTTGGTCAAGTTGAGCAACAGACAGAACAGTTCAACCTAGCCACACCCCCAACACACACCGCCCTCATCCTCCCAGGCGCCCACAGCATTTGGGCGCGTGCTGGCATAAAATTAAAAATGAAATGAAATGCGATTTCTCAGCTCTTCAGGAACAGCAACGGCAACAGCAACAGAAATTTATATATAGAGAGAGATATTATGTACATATTATATATATTTATATGATATATGCAGCTGCCCCTATTTGTGGCACGCTATATACTGGCAGCCGCTTCGTTGCAGCATCCAAAAAACTGCACACAACGAAGTTGCCAGAGCAACGGCGCCTGCTCTTTTGTTACAAAACTTTATATAAATCTTGTCTTTGTGTGCGTGTGCAAGTGTGTGTAACTGTGTACACACACATAGAGATACACAGCGTAAGTGGCTGAAAGCTCTAGCAGTTTCCTTGCGACTCTAGCGCTCTGCCTCCAATTGCACATAGTGTTAACTGCCTACAATAGACAGCTGCAATCAAGGCAGTCATCATCATCATCATCATCAGCAGCAGCAATCTGCACCACCCTGCACCACTCTGCACCACCCTGCACCACTTACTCATGCACTCACTTTGGGCTTCTTGAAAACTCTGCTCCAGCTTAACTTGAACCTGTTGGAAAATATAAATTTCACAGCAAATTAAAATGACTTCCCAAATATGTATCTAAAAGTAAATGTATCTTAAAGATACAAATGCAACTTAATTAAAAGTTTCCGACGTTTTCATCACTCTCAAATATCTATAGCTAAGCGAACTTGGAGTATCTGCCCAGCGGTAATTAGCCCAGGTAAAAGCGGATTACAGAAAAGTATCTTAAAGATACAAAGCGGACGCACATGTAGCGCAAAGATGCTTGAAGTATCTAGATGCATGTGTCCACCTAGCTGGGCGACTGCATGGCACGAAGCATAAGCAGCTTTGCCAGCTAAGGATATTAACTATCTGTGAGCTACTATTTGAATCACAAATAAGCAACGTTTCATTGGCATAGCGAAGCGTAGCAAAAGTATCTCAATGTGCGCACACTGAATTCCAAGTATCTGCTGGGGCAACTTTAACTAGTTCAGCAACATTGAAATGTATCTCAAAGTAAGCAATAATATACAGAGTATTCCAAAGATATTTAAGTTTGGTGCGTGGAGATTCATATTAATGTGTGCCAGTGCTGTCCTAAGCTAGTTTATCTCAAAGATGCACACTCAGTTATATCGATAATAAAGTAACATCAGAAGCTATCTTATATCTATCGGAAATTTACAGACTATCGATAATTTGTCAAATCTATAATTGCTTAGTAGTTATAGCTGATCGATAACCTATCGAAAGTTTGACAAACTATAATCATCTTTGCTCTATCGAATTATATCAATAGCTTAGCGTATTACTCTTTTAAATTCATCGAATAGCTATCGGCTTACTATCGATATTGATTGTACAAATTGTGTCTGTAGGTCAACTCTATCGAATAGGTATATCTAATCAATAGTTTGTCGTATCGCTAACTCCGTTGTATCTATCAAAGAGATACAGTCTATCTATGTCATATATGGTCTCATATATCTATAACTTTCATAGATCTATTGGTTAGTTGCAGCTGATCCAGAGTTTATCGTATTACTCATTTACATGCATCGAAATGTAATCGAAATATCTACCTGATATCGATATTGATTGCTTTAAAACTATCGGTAGCTCTCTCAATTCTCTCGAATAGCTATAGTTAACCCATCATATTTATCGAATAAGTACAGTCTATGGCTGTCATATCTATAGAGTAAAATGTCTATCAAGCTTAATGTGTCTATAAGATAGTTAACCCATCGATAGTGCATGGAATCTTGTACTCATATCTCGCTGGGCTATCGATAGTTGATTGTATCTGTAACCTATTTAGCTGCTATGTTTAAGCTCTATCCATCTATAAGTCAATTAAGTGTCATATAGCCTAGATACGTACATCTTATTGATAGTTTATCCTAACGATAACATTGTTAAGGCCGAGATATGTTGAATTGATGAATACTTCGGTAATCGTTTCAACATGCCCATTGCCTCCATCAGTTCCATTAGCGTCTAAGTGAAGTGCTTAAACCAATAAATATGTCAACTAAATACTACTCCACAGAGTTTCTTCCTCTTTATCGCAGCAAATGGCCTTAAATTATTATCTGGGCAAAGACGTTCGCATAAATGGAAAATCGCATCTAGATTTGCTTTTCAGAAAGCATTTGCTTAGCAGCTGAGTGTTTGTTCGCTCTCTGTGTGGGTGTGCGTACGTGTGTGTGTATGCGAGCGTGTGTGTGTGTATATGAGTGTCTTTCCATATGTGTGTGTGTGTGTGTGTTTTCCAGCAGCTTTTCATTCAGCATTTGTGTAAAGTTGGGAAATGCTTTAGATGAAGAAAGACAGAAATTGTTGCCTGCATCGTTTTCCGGGTGGTTGGGCGATGGCTCGGGTGGTGGCTGCCGTGGGGTGGTTGTGCTGTAAATGTTATTATGAACTTTTCTTCTTCTGCCGCTACTGCTGCTGCTTCTTCTTCTCAGCGTTTTCTTGACAAGCGCCGAGCAAACAGAATTAAGCTCGTGCATAAGAAATTGAATTTGAAAAAGAGTTATTTAATTTTTTTCCCATTTCATTTTCTTTTTTCGGTTTTGTTCCTTTGTTTTCCCTCATTATTTGTCTCTTTTTTGGAAGCTTATTTATATATATTTTTTGCCCGGCCCTTTCGTTACTTTTCCGGCCCTCTCATCGAAATAATTGCCATTGAAATTTAATGAGTTTCTGTCCAAGAGCCCAAATTGCATTTCCTCAAATGAAAATGCCTCATTTAAGTCGAGGCGAATTCATTTTCGAGTTTATTATTTTCTTGTTCCTCTTGCTTTCATTTTCCTTTGTATTCTATTGACTTTTATTTCACATTTTTACTTGAGCGAGGCAAAAACTTTTCTGCCCGAAATTTGGTGCTTTAACAACTTGAGGATTCCAAATGGAACGTAAAAAACTTGAAAGAACTCGCAAAACTTGGTCTGATTGTTTGTCTTTCAATAATTTTGAATGTTTATATGTTGGACTTTGACTTGAATGGACTTGTATAGAGCTGATGGGGCCAGAGACTAACTAACTTTCTTGTGTATATTTGTCTTATGTTTGATATATATTTAATCTATAATTTAACAGAGTTTTCGACAAAGTTACTTGAATATATATCATGCGCGTGCATGCAGAGCATATAAGTTTTTCTGTCATCTCTATATAGCCAAGAATATGTCAGTCTGAAATCACTTATTTAGCTTATTAGCTTTATTTTATGTACATATGTACTTACAAGTCCTAATATGGTAATATATCTTGATATATATTATCTTAGGATCATTGATCTAAGAATGCATCGATGATTTGGTTAGGAAATTGGAACGAGAATTTTATGGACCTTAATTTTCAGTTAGTATTTGTTAGCTTTAAAGCTGTATGTATTGTATCGCTATATAGCAGCTTACGAAAGACTAACTTGAGTTCTTGAAACATTCTTGATTATAGGACCGATTAATAATGATAGTACGTTCTATAACACTATTCCAGTGCTCATTTAAACTATCAATAACAGGCAGTAATCGGTAAAATCATATCATATAGCATAGCTGATGCCATTGCCATTTGATATTAATGAAATTGATATGCGTTTCAAACATTTGCTAAATCAGGCTAAAAGTAATTACTTTAAATCACACAACGCTCACACACATACTCACACACAAACAAACATAGTGAATAGCTGTAATTGCAAATTTTTATTGGTTTTGCGATTGAAATTGAATTTCATTTTGATTATTTGCATTTGATTGCGTTTGGGATTTGGCCATTTCACTAATACTCGAAGAGACGCGCACATGTGGCCGGGGCATCCATCAAATGCACTCAAATCGAGCAACATCGAATGGGGCCACCACCACGCCCACTTCCGACCGCCTCGCCGGTTTCTAGCCGCAAACAAAACTTTCTCTCTCTTTCTCTCTCTTCCTCTCACTCTCCTCTTTTTCTTCTGCTTTTTTTTTTTTTGTGAATCCACAGACAAAAATAATATTGGAAATTGGAAATTGGATATTGGGATATTGCATTTCACATTCCGCACTTGATTCGATGATATATATCTCTATATATGTTATAGTTATATAGATATACTATATGTATATACATATATAAATTTGTTGGCAAATTGGGCTTTCCTTTTGAAGTTTTCTATTCATTTTGGCCGGCAAATGAAAATCAATATGACGCATGCGCCCGCAATGCTCCAACGTTTTCCCAATCCTCAATCAGATGGGTGTGCGTGTGTGTGCTCCGGAGACACACAATTATATGATACAACGGATATGATTGGAATGCCAATGCAGAATTTTACACAAACTGCAATCACAATTGCGCCACTCAATTTCAACATATGTTTAATTGGTAGAGAATATGTTAAGCTCATGCTGTTAAGTTTGAGAGATCGCATGTGTTTCAAGATATCACAAAATGTCAAATAGAAGACCCATCAGCTTGTTCTAGTCTATGTTAAACATCATCTGTTAAGTTAAGCCACTGTGCGATAACAGACAATTTATAGAGAGTTCCTAGATTTCATGACGATGTTAACCAGATTCTGTTAAGTACATACTTCATGAGTAGACTATATGTTAAGTCAGAGATGTTAGCCTGAGGCTGTTGAACGATTCGAGCTCTGAATATGCTAAACCAGAAAACATAATCCGCTGTCTGACTTAGAAGAGATATTCCACTCTCTCTCTCTCTCCCTACTTCTCACATTTTAAGTCCGCAGTCAAAGGATATGACTGGAATATGTTTAACACGAATTTCTGCATTGTTTTCCGTTTATTTCCCTCGTTGCTTTTAATTGTCAGCTCGTTTGCTTGGCAACCTGATTGAATTGCCTTTCACGTCCATTCGAGGCGGCTAATGCTCGAAATGAGTCAAGAAAGGCGAAACAAAACAAATTGCAAAAGCAAAAGAAAAATAAACTTTTTTAATTAATTGTTTAGCACTTCATCTGCTCTGAAAACTTTGCAAAAAGTTTCCAAAAAGAGAAATTTCCAACGATTTTCCGACTTTGTAAAACACTTTAATGCTCGATGTTCTTTAATTTTGAGTGCATTTGGCAAGGTTTCGTCTTGTATTAAGTATTTATTCTATTGAGCATATATAAAGAAGAGTATAGTATATGAAAAGGAATATATATGTATCTACCTGAAATGTATAAAGTTGGAATAGAGGTAGTATAACTATACTAGAAAAAGGAATCAGCATGGTACACATCTATATATAGAATAGCATAGAGCTCGTATAGCAATATTATGAGTGTATGTATATTGATGTAAAGCAAAATAGAGAAGTGTAGTGGTATCTATAGGTACTGGCATCGGAATACTGGTTTTTGGAGATCTATAATAGTAGCTTATACAATAATACAGAACCATCAGTAAAATCTATATATAGAAAAGTAGTTTAAATTGTAATATATATATTCAATATATATTCAACATATCCAATGAATACCTAGTTCTATATATCATTCTCATATAGGATATCTATGTATAGAGATATAAGTGAAACATGGTTATATATTCAACATATGAAATTAATACCTAGTTCTATATATCACTCTCACATAGCAGATCTATGAGATATATAAGAGAAACACGGATCAAAGCAAGACCATTACCATGCAGAACATATTTTGTTCAATCTCTTTACTACCTATCGATACCATATCAAATGGGTTGACCATATGCAGGCTCCATGGCACTGCTGCTGTTATATATATATTGCAAGGGGTCTACTTTCCCTATTTTTGTTTTGTTTTTTGTTCCCTTAGAGTCTATGTACCGTACCTAGGTACTTTTTTTATACCGGACCAGTACATGACGTTGCCGACAGTTGGAGTTACATGGCATACGATATTCTAAGCCGAATTTGTGAATTGTGCCGCCTGGTGCTGCCCCTGTCAGCGCTCAGTCTCTGGGCCCTTTTCCCACACACCTCTGGCACGTGCCCCGCCCACTGGCCGTGCACTTTTTGTTGGCCAAGGGGCTGTTGTGGCTGCAGTCCGGATGCTCTGTCCATTTCAATTAACGTGCGCTGCCCGCTCTCGAGTGCTGCTTGAATTTTGAATTTTTGCAGCCATTGTTGTTGGGCTCTCGTTGTTCACGATGTTGTTGTTTGTCAGTTTATACATTTTTGATGTTTATAAAAAACGAGCGAGAGCGAGAGAATGGCAGACGGGGAGAGAGGCTGAGAGAGAGCGAGCAGCAGAAGCAGAGCAAAGCAAAGCCAAAGCATTGACTCGGTCTTTCAGCTGACTGAATGCACTACACAATGCCGCCGTCGTCCTCAATCGAAGCGCGGCACAGTAAACCAAAACAGTCCGGCGTAAGAGCTTAGAAAAAATGAGCAAGTAGAGCTTTAGTAACTTTAGTATAATACTCGCTCGAGGCAGCATAGCAAAGAGAGGAAATGATTTGGGTTCACTGTGAACAAATTTCAAATGAAATTAGCTACTTTTGATAGTTTCATTTAAGCGATAGTTGAAGCTAACGATAATATACCAAAAATATAAAATATGTTATTTAATTGGGAGTTTTTTTTTAGATTCATGAAATCTGTGAAGATAGTTGAAAAATGTTTAGCAAACTGCGGCTGAGCTATAAAGATTGAGCCGAGTCAAGTTAGGCTAAATCTTATGCTTAATGTATGTCTTATATGATAGTCCAGAATGATCTTGTATATATAATGGCATAAGTGTAGATTTACTAAAAAACTAAAAAAATATGGCCACACCTCAAAACGTTTTCTGGTTTCATTGAATTTTTTTATACCATAGCACCTATACGGTCAGCTCAAGACTTAAGTGCCTGGGTCTGTCGAATATGTAGGGTTTGCCAGATAGGTTCGTCGAATATGGACAGTTCTGTAGTTCTATCTAATCTGAAGATCTACTGAGTGATGCGGCTATATCTGACTATAAATGCATACATACGTATATTTGATATGAGAAATCTGTTTTTTAGCTCCTCTAATCACAAGGCTCGTAGGCCATTGCAGCAAACCAATATGCTCGCATTTCTCA
>NC_142927.1:175000-180000 GCF_054131065.1 Drosophila arizonae | reverse complement strand
CGCATGGGCGGCAGTGAGCGCTTTCTATGAGAACTTAATTGCTTAATAACTTTTTTTGTGGACGTACGATCTTCACGAAACTTTAAGATTATAATTATAACATGGATCTGCATGTAATTGCCAAAGCACAAGTCTCTAGTATTTGAAATACGCTTTTTACAAAAGTGAGGGTAAGGGGGTGAATTTAAGGGTGGGGGGTAAATTTTAACAAAAACCAAAATTGTATAAATTGCATATAAGCATGCATTAAAATTTGGAGACTCTAGCAATAAAGGTGTAGAAGATATAGTTTTATAACTGGTTTTCGATAAGGTTTTTTATCGATAAAAAAGATCGGGATGAGTTATCGATTTTTGATGATAAACTTGATATGAGCGCTGTAATTACGGACATTTCAAAAAAAAAATTGAAGTCTCTAGCTCTTATATCTTCTGAAATCGACGCGTTCATACATACGGACAGACGGAAAAACGGACGGACGGACACACGGACGGACAGGGCCAAATCAACTCAGCTCGTCGCCCTGATCAAGAATATATATACTTTGTGGGGTCTGCCACGCCTCCTTCTGCCCGTTACATACTTTTTCACAAAGCCATTATACCCTGATTTCCCATTTTCAATGGGTTCAGGGTATAATAATATAAATAGTTTTGAATCAACCTGTTATTCAAACTTGAATTTCGAAATAGAACAATCTTCACCGACTATCCAACGGTTCTTTAAGCTCAGAACGCAACAAAAACACACGTATCAGAAAACCTTTATCATGCGACAAGGCGGGTAAGCGATTCAGGAATGCTTTCTCGCAACTCGCTTAACTTGTCGCTTTGGCTCTCTTCTCGCTTCGCTTGCACTCTAATATGTTTTAAGCGCTTTACGCGCAGCCTCATTAGCAGCCGCTCTCTTCGAAGTTGTTGGCGTGTCATCATCGATAGCCAAGACATCAACCATTAGCTTGATATTGACAAACAGTGCCAGAAGCTTCTGATTGGCTGATGTGCCAGTAGCAGCCATTTTGTTTTGGTTGCAGTTGCTGTCTTTGTTGTGCGCTTGTTGTTTAGTGACTGCCGCTGACTGTTGCCTGTGCGGCAGGTTGACTTTGGCGTTTTTGTACCCTGAACCCATTGAAAATGGGAAATCAGGGTATAATGGTTTTGTTGAAATGTATGTAACAGGCAGATTATTCACCAAAGTCTTAGCAGCCGCTCTCTTCGAAGTTGTCGGCGTGTCATCATCGATAGCCAAGACATCAACCATTAGCTTGATATTGACAAACAGTGCCAGAAGCTTCTGATTGGCTGATGTGCCAGTAGCAGCCATTTTGTTTTAGTTGCAGTTGCTGTCTTTGTTGTGCGCTTGTTGTTTAGTGACTGCCGCTGACTGTTGCCTGTGTGGCAGGTTGACTTTGGCTTTTTTGTGCCCTGAACCCATTGAAAATGGGAAATCAGGGTATAATGGTTTTGTTGAAATGTATGTAACAGGCATATTATTCACCAAAGTCTTAGCAGCCGCTCTCTTCGAAGTTGTTGGCGTGTCATCATCGATAGCCAAGACATCAACCATTAGCTTGATATTCACAAACAGTGCCAGAAGCTTCTGATTGGCTGATGTGCCAGTAGCAGCCATTTTGTTTTAGTTGCAGGTGCTGTCTTTGTTGTGCGCTTGTTGTTTAGTGACTGCCGCTGACTGTTGCCTGTGCGGCAGGTTGACTTTGGCGTTTTTGTACCCTGAACCCATTGAAAATGGGAAATCAGGGTATAATGGTTTTGTTGAAATGTATGTAACAGGCAGATTATTCACCAAAGTCTTAGCAGCCGCTCTCTTCGAAGTTGTCGGCGTGTCATCATCGATAGCCAAGACATCAACCATTAGCTTGATATTGACAAACAGTGCCAGAAGCTTCTGATTGGCTGATGTGCCAGTAGCAGCCATTTTGTTTTAGTTGCAGTTGCTGTCTTTGTTGTGCGCTTGTTGTTTAGTGACTGCCGCTGACTGTTGCCTGTGCGGCAGGTTGACTTTGGCTTTTTTGTGCCCTGAACCCATTGAAAATGGGAAATCAGGGTATAATGGTTTTGTTGAAATGTATGTAACAGGCATATTATTCACCAAAGTCTTAGCAGCCGCTCTCTTCGAAGTTGTTGGCGTGTCATCATCGATAGCCAAGACATCAACCATTAGCTTGATATTCACAAACAGTGCCAGAAGCTTCTGATTGGCTGATGTGCCAGTAGCAGCCATTTTGTTTTAGTTGCAGTTGCTGTCTTTGTTGTGCGCTTGTTGTTTAGTGACTGCCGCTGACTGTTGCCTGTGCGGCAGGTTGACTTTGGCGTTTTTGTACCCTGAACCCATTGAAAATGGGAAATCAGGGTATAATGGTTTTGTTGAAATGTATGTAACAGGCAGATTATTCTCTAGTCGAGACTACTCGACTACGAGATCCCCTGAACCCTTGGAGTAATAGCTATTTCAATCATTTTTCGCGTTTTTCAGCTTACACAAGAAACACGCACACACACACGCACGCACACACAGGCATACATACACACACATACACACACACACATACACACACACACATACACACACACACATAAACACACACACACACATACACACACACACACACACACAAACAATTACATACATATACACACACAAGCATAAACACGCATGGGCGGCAGTGAGCGCTTTCTATGAGAACTTAATTGCTTAATAACTTTTTTTGTGGACGTACGATCTTCACGAAACTTTAAGATTATAATTATAACATGGATCTGCATGTAATTGCCAAAGCACAAGTCTCTAGTATTTGAAATACGCTTTTTACAAAAGTGAGGGTAAGGGGGTGAATTTAAGGGTGGGGGGTAAATTTTAACAAAAACCAAAATTGTATAAATTGCATATAAGCATACATTAAAATTTGGAGACTCTAGCAATAAAGGTGTAGAAGATATAGTTTTATAACTGGTTTTCGATAAGGTTTTTTATCGATAAAAAAGATCGGGATGAGTTATCGATTTTTGATGATAAACTTGATATGAGCGCTGTAATTACGGACATTTCAAAAAAAAAAAATTGAAGTCTCTAGCTCTTATATCTTCTGAAATCGACGCGTTCATACATACGGACAGACGGAAAAACGGACGGACGGACACACGGACGGACAGGGCCAAATCAACTCAGCTCGTCGCCCTGATCAAGAATATATATACTTTGTGGGGTCTGCCACGCCTCCTTCTGCCCGTTACATACTTTTTCACAAAGCCATTATACCCTGATTTCCCATTTTCAATGGGTTCAGGGTATAATAATATAAATAGTTTTGAATCAACCTGTTATTCAAACTTGAATTTCGAAATAGAACAATCTTCACCGACTATCCAACGGTTCTTTAAGCTCAGAACGCAACAAAAACACACGTATCAGAAAACCTTTATCATGCGACAAGGCGGGTAAGCGATTCAGGAATGCTTTCTCGCAACTCGCTTTACTTGTCGCTTTGGCTCTCTTCTCGCTTCGCTTGCACTCTAATATGTTTTAAGCGCTTTACGCGCAGCCTCATTAGCAGCCGCTCTCTTCGAAGTTGTTGGCGTGTCATCATCGATAGCCAAGACATCAACCATTAGCTTGATATTGACAAACAGTGCCAGAAGCTTCTGATTGGCTGATGTGCCAGTAGCAGCCACTTTGTTTTAGTTGCAGTTGCTGTCTTTGTTGTGCGCTTGTTGTTTAGTGACTGCCGCTGACTGTTGCCTGTGCGGCAGGTTGACTTTGGCGTTGCCTGTGCGGCAGGTTGACTTTGGCGTTTTTGTACCCTGAACCCATTGAAAATGGGAAATCAGGGTATAATGGTTTTGTTGAAATGTATGTAACAGGCAGATTATTCACCAAAGTCTTAGCAGCCGCTCTCTTCGAAGTTGTCGGCGTGTCATCATCGATAGCCAAGACATCAACCATTAGCTTGATATTGACAAACAGTGCCAGAAGCTTCTGATTGGCTGATGTGCCAGTAGCAGCCATTTTGTTTTAGTTGCAGTTGCTGTCTTTGTTGTGCGCTTGTTGTTTAGTGACTGCCGCTGACTGTTGCCTGTGTGGCAGGTTGACTTTGGCTTTTTTGTGCCCTGAACCCATTGAAAATGGGAAATCAGGGTATAATGGTTTTGTTGAAATGTATGTAACAGGCATATTATTCACCAAAGTCTTAGCAGCCGCTCTCTTCGAAGTTGTTGGCGTGTCATCATCGATAGCCAAGACATCAACCATTAGCTTGATATTCACAAACAGTGCCAGAAGCTTCTGATTGGCTGATGTGCCAGTAGCAGCCATTTTGTTTTAGTTGCAGGTGCTGTCTTTGTTGTGCGCTTGTTGTTTAGTGACTGCCGCTGACTGTTGCCTGTGCGGCAGGTTGACTTTGGCGTTTTTGTACCCTGAACCCATTGAAAATGGGAAATCAGGGTATAATGGTTTTGTTGAAATGTATGTAACAGGCAGATTATTCACCAAAGTCTTAGCAGCCGCTCTCTTCGAAGTTGTCGGCGTGTCATCATCGATAGCCAAGACATCAACCATTAGCTTGATATTGACAAACAGTGCCAGAAGCTTCTGATTGGCTGATGTGCCAGTAGCAGCCATTTTGTTTTAGTTGCAGTTGCTGTCTTTGTTGTGCGCTTGTTGTTTAGTGACTGCCGCTGACTGTTGCCTGTGCGGCAGGTTGACTTTGGCTTTTTTGTGCCCTGAACCCATTGAAAATGGGAAATCAGGGTATAATGGTTTTGTTGAAATGTATGTAACAGGCATATTATTCACCAAAGTCTTAGCAGCCGCTCTCTTCGAAGTTGTTGGCGTGTCATCATCGATAGCCAAGACATCAACCATTAGCTTGATATTCACAAACAGTGCCAGAAGCTTCTGATTGGCTGATGTGCCAGTAGCAGCCATTTTGTTTTAGTTGCAGTTGCTGTCTTTGTTGTGCGCTTGTTGTTTAGTGACTGCCGCTG